>NC_092157.1:21950281-22025281 GCF_045791955.1 Oncorhynchus clarkii lewisi
TGTTTAACCAGTTGGCTAGAATCACATTCCATTTCCCTTACTACCCTTTGCTAGCCTGAGAACTTTGAGACTGCACTGCCACAGACGATAGGGGGGTGATGGGATGAAATGTTATCTGACGTTATGGTTATGACGTTCTGTCTGTCATCTGTATTTCCTGCTATGACCTTGTTTTATCTGATGTGAACATGTTTTTTTCCGACAGTACAGGGATCAATTTTCATCAAATCAATGACTAAAGATCGACATGTTTTTGATTGTTATTCTGGTACATACTATACAATACTGTGTTTGTCTGCTCTGCTAACTCTCACCAACTGGAAGGGTTAGAGGTAAACAGGATTTTCCCACACCTAACCCTTCTTCATTTCCTCGTTGTCTTTCTGCAGGGTGACATCCAGCAGCTGCTGATTGTGGCTGATCCTAAAGCAGCTTATGACTACTGTGAACACTACAGCCCCGACTGTGAAACTCCCCACGGGCACTCCCTGCAGGCCCAGCAGCCCGAGGACGAGGTCAGTATGCTGAGGGCCACAGGATGGGATGGGCGGGGGGGTGGCCCACTATGGGGGTCCCAGTTTCAGGTCCCCAGTGTGAAAAAGTGCACCTGGACCCATTCTGGCACTGCCAGCTCTTGAGGTCCTAATGGGACCCTATGCAGCAAATCATGATCCTAGATCCTAGACACACAGGACATACAAAGACTCACTAGTCCGTCTTAGAGCATCATTAGATGTGTCAATGAATTGCCGTGTTTCTATAGTATTTACTTCCTTTACCTTTAACGTCAATAAAGGAAGGAGCGAGGGGATTGAAGTCTCCTCCAGCCATGAGGGTCTTATCTCAGTACAACACCTAATGAACTTTTCAGAACACTCTTGAGGTACTTGCTCTTGAATTTCCTTACAGGTATTTTTTCTTTGAATTGTACCACAGTGGAAATGATTTAAATGCCACGAGGTCTGTGTCCACTTTGGCGAGGAGAGTTCTATGGCTCGTTCATCTAATGCGTTTCACAGATCCACCGTAGCACCAGAGCCAAACCGCAGGGACAGAACACAGAACACAGCCATCCACGTGCCTTAACACTGTCCTGTAAAGCGATACATGACATCTGTGTTATCCACAGATAAATACATGAGTCATTAATACACCTATTAAAAACACTTAGAAACCCACAGTAGAACAATAGGGGAGACCACAGGAGAGGGAGGGACACCTCTCTAACAGTCTGCTGACAGTACATATTAATGACCCCCCCAGTCTCCTTGAGGGTCCAGTATTTACTCAGAGTGCCTTGCTCTTGGTGTCTTGTCTGAGCGGTGCCAGGATGTAAATCTGCCGACTCGCCTGGACGGGATTCTCCATGTGGCCTCTCTCTCTCTCTCTCTCTCTCTCTCTCTCTCTCTCTTTCTCTGTCTCCCCCCCCTCTCTCTCTTTCTTTGTCTCCCCCCTCTCTCTCTCTCTGTCTCCTCTCTCTCTCTCTCTCTCTCTCTCTGTCTGTCTCTCTCTCTCTCTCTCTCTCTCTCTCTCTCTCTCTCTCTCTCTCTCTCTCTCTCTCTCTGTCTCTCTCTCTATTTTCTCTCTCTTCTATGAGCCCATGGAAGACATCTCATCAGTCCCATTGTCAGCTATGCAGCTGGATGGGGCCTAACCCTGATTCATCTGTGAAGGATGCAATTATTTTAACCCCATGTCAAACAGTCAAGTTAAACCTCTGACTGTTTGATATACAATGCTATCAAAACAATGAGTTTCATCAGATAATGTAAAATGTAATGTATATTCAGTACACAATTTACTCCAAATGTATATGTCAGTATACGTAGCTCGTCATTGATTACGCACTTGAACATGTTCAGTCTTCCCACCTATAACTACCAGGATGAGGAGAGAGTTTTACTGCCTCTGTTAATTTAATAAATCCCTTCTCCACTTTCCACTTCCTCTGAGTCATATGATAGTGTTTTATTATGTTCACTGGGGATGCTGTTAACGAGAGCATGCCAGACACACGTGCAGCTCCTCATTGTAACCACATATAACCACAGGGAAATAAAGGGAAATCAAAACTATCAGGAAGTTACACGTTCAGTAAATCCCACTCTTTAATCTACTCTGCTTCAGATGTAGGTGCTATAGGATGGAATTGAAACCGCTGCTATGACGGCAAAGCTCCATTAACCAAGCCCTGCCATATTACATGCAGCTGGTGTTGTTCTCATGGCTTTCCCTGATGTACACCTCCGCTTTTTAATAGCTTTTGCACACCCCACCTGTTTATACATCTGTAGCTCTCACGTGGTTTCCATCATTTGCTGTTCTTAGTGGTTATTTCCATGTTTGGAGCGTTAGCCATCCTTTTAAAGATCAATGGCCAACTGATGCTTAACCCTAACCTTGCCGTGCATTTTTATTGTTTAAGAGCTAGCTATCGCTCCTAAATGATATTACTATAATAGCAAAGTATTGTCTCATGCTGTGCAGCTACACATCAGCTTTGTAAACAAGCGTTAGCCATGGATTTTCATTGGCAGAAAAGCTACACAGCATATCGTTGGAGACAATATTTTGATGACTTACAATATGCCACGCTAATTATTACATTGTACAATATTATTCATCTTTTTTTTGTGAATAATGCAATCTAATGAATGTAACTTGTGACAGTTTTAATTCATAATATGTCCACAACGGACATGTAATATGTATATCATATTTTTTCGGACAAAAAGGAGTTCTCTGTTATGCTAATGCTAATGCTAACATGCTAATCCTAACATCTCTCCCTCTCCCCCTTCAGTACACTACTGCTGATGACTTAGATTACACTCAGTTCTATGATTACTCTGAAGTAGAAGGAGAGACAGAGAATGTTCCAACAGACGAGTATGAGGCGGGTAGTGACCCTCAGGTAAATGAAATACTGAAAAGACATTTATTTGTCCTGTGGTGTCTTAATGTCAGTTAATGTGCCCTCCCTCCCTTTCCGAACTCTCTGGTTGACTGTTCTAATGTATGCCTTGATGTGTCAATCAAACTTGTATTCATAGCTCCAAGACCCGCCCTCTGCTCTCACACGGCGAATGCCAGCTTTGAATGTTTGTCTTATGTTCAGTTTGTAGCTCAGGTTGAAAACATATCCCACAATTTCTGGTGTCATTGTTTATTTTCAACCCCAGCTCTTCAACTTCTCAATGTTGTTATGTGTTGTCTTGTTCTTCTATCACCATAACCTTCTTCCAGAGAAAGAAACGTAGTGTCTACGTGAAAAAGAAGAGGACCCGAAAGTCCCTTAAGTCTAAGCCCCTAAAGTTCCAGGCCTCTAAAAAATCTGCAGCTAAAAAGTTAGCGGTCGCTAAGAAGAAGAGACAGATGAATGGCTATCATGGCTATCAAGCTACCGCGCCGGAACTACACCGATACAGAGTATTAGGGGTAACAGTACCAGTGAAGAAACATCAGATCACATCCAGATCTTTCCTCTGACGTTTTCTGGGGAAAATCTGTGATGCTAGACTGAAAGCTATACCTAACCCCCCCCCCCCCCCCCCCCCCCTCCTACACTGCCTCTCTAGACCCAGCAAAGTTGTAGCCAGCTGGAAAGGCCCAAGCGAATAACACCTTGTGTTGTGCTCGTTCTGTTTTAACCCGCTTCTATGTTCTTCTTCTTCTTCTTCTTCTTCTTTCCTTTTCGATGTGACACAACTTCAGCTAAACAATGTAGACGGAGAATACACTGAGTATACTGACAGTGAGCTTGACTACGGAACTGTAGAGGGTACTCAAACTCAGTCTCCCATTGCCACCAGTGGACCAAACGAGGTAACTTTTTACATTTCATATTTCGTTTTTTATTTACTTGTTACTATAAGAAAGAGCAGTTTTGGGGAAGTAAAAGAAACCAGGAAGACGTATTACCAAAGGAAGTATCTGGTATGAAATGACAAAGACAAAACAATTCAAATGTAATTGTTCTGTTTTGAACATTGTGTTTTTTTGTCGGATAGAGGATAAGCATTAGAAAGCTATAACAATATATCATTACTGGCTTTATTCAATCTACTTAGTACTATCCACTGACCTGTAAGTCTATTTTGCATCCTATAATGTAGCCTCGGTGGATTGCCATGTAAATAATGTGTAGCTTTCTGTTGTTTAATTCAATTCTGGCTAAGGCTGCAGTTTCATGCGTATCTAATATGTATCTATGTATGTATGCTTGTATGTATGTATGTATGTATGTATGTATGTATGTATGTATGTATGCATGCATGTATGTATGTATGCTTGTATGTATGTATGTATGTATGTATGTATGCATGTGCATTACACTTCATCAACAGTCATCTTACAGGATGCTGATTAATTGCTGGATAATTTTTGTACATTGAAATAATAATCGGTTATCTGCCTCCCTCAGTACAGATTGATCTATTAGATGGTAATGGTATTATAATGGTATTATAATGGTATTATAATGGTATTCCAAATACAGTATTTTGGCCATTTATATTATTCTGGTATAGTCACACTGCCAGTTATATGACAAGCAATAAGAACTATTTGTGAAATGAACTGTGTCACAGCTGAAAGGAGAAATAAGATAGGAATATATTTCCTGATCGTTTTTGATTAGAAGAAAATACATACTGTTTTCTTTAGTCTGTGTGGCTCTAAGACTTTGCTAGAGGCCTTTTGTGAAATAGAATCCCCCCAGGGTGTAAGTGAAGCAATATGTCGTCAGTTTAGAGGCCCAACAAAGGGATTCTCCATATACACTGCAGCACAGTCTTCGTTCAGAGGCATCACAAACCAAAAGAATCTTAAATCCAATCGTCAAAGTCACATTTGGTGTTTACTTCATGGACAAAATGTACCTTTTACTTTTAGGAGTGGTGTACTTTTCTGTATGAGATTGATGGTACAGTAGGTAGGTGAAACGATTTGATTTGCAGCCTTACCCATGATTGACAGTATGCAATGGCCAATCATAAAAGGGCAAATTTCTCTCTGTGGAGAACCAAGCCCCTCCTTCTAGCCATCAAGTTTCTGCTGAGTTAAACATGGGGTTTGTGTTCTGTCTCCAGTGAGATATGGGTGTCACAGCAATCACCTCTGCTCAGCCGTAGATGGCCAGCCCGCTGCGCAGCTTTTGATGAATAGTTCTCCCAATCGCACCAATAGAACTATGATCAACCAAGCAGAGGAATCTTCACAGCCGATTATGATACTTGTTGCACTGTGTTACGGCAGTAGCAATATGTTCCACATGGATGTGATTTCACTGGGTTATCTTGCCCTTGATTGCATATCATTTAAATTGACCATAGGGTAAAATGGAGTAAGCTGGGCCCACTGGATCACCTTTCCTCCCGTTCTCCCCTACATGCCAAAATCTGGTTCTCCCTCACTAAATTTAGTCTGATATTATCAGCTCAGATACCTGTGTCATGACATCCATTTTGTTGGCTTCCTTAGCGAAATCCACAACGATCACTCGTTATGACAGTGCTGTTGAGTGGTTGTTGAGCTTTGCCAAATGCAGAGTATGTCATAAATAATACAGTCACATGATAAACATTTGGTATCTATCCACATCATCTAGTAAATGTAGTATCAAATCCCTGGTACACTTATGTACTCTGCATTGAACATCAAATCCCTGGTACACTTATGTTCTCTGCATTGAACATCAGATCCCTGGTACTCTTATGTACTCTGCATTGAACATCAAATCCCTGGTACACTCATGTACTCTGCATTGAACATCAAATCCCTGGTACACTTATGTACTCCGCATTGACCATCAAATCCCTGGTACACATATGTACTCTGCATTTTTGCACATTGCTATATTGTAGATTGACCATTTATGAAATATGCTTGTAGTGTCATTTCAGATTTACTTCATCTATTTCAGTCTTTTTTCACCATTGTACATATATTGATATGCTGATGGTATGTATTATGTTTGTGCAAAAAAGACTGAAATAACCTAAAGGCTGAAATAACCTAAAGACTGAAATAACCTAAAGACTGAAACAACCTAAAGACTGAAATAACCTAAAGACTGAAATAACCTAAAGACTGAAACAACCTAAAGACTGAAATAACCTAAAGACTGAAATAACCTAGACTGAAATAACCTAGACTGAAACAACCTAAAGACTGAAACAACCTAAAGACTGAAATAACCTAAAGACTGAAATAACCTAAAGACTGAAATAACCTAAAGACTGAAATAACCTAGACTGAAATAACCTAGACTGAAACAACCTAAAGACTGAAACAACCTAAAGACTGAAATAACCTAAAGACTGAAATAACCTAAAGACTGAAACAACCTAAAGACTGAAATAACCTAAAGACTGAAATAACCTAAAGATTGAAATAACCTAAAGACTGAAACAACCTAAAGACTGAAACAACCTAAAGACTGAAATAACCTAAAGACTGAAATAACCTAGACTGAAACAACCTAAAGACTGAAACAACCTAAAGACTGAAATAACCTAAAGACTGAAATAACCTAGACTGAAATAACCTAACGACTGAAACAACCTAAAGACTGAAATAACCTAAAGACTGAAATAACCTAAAGACTGAAATAAACTAAAGACTGAAATAACCTAAAGACTGAAATAAACTAAAGACTGAAACAACCTAAAGACTGAAATAACCTAAAGACTGAAATAACCTAAAGTCTGTCTTAGACCTGACTGATTGATGTAAATTCGATCATCTAAATTGATAATGCTTTTTTTTTAAGTCATCAAGGTAACACTTTATTTGTCCCTTCTTGTTTTAGGCCTGAAGTCATTACTGGACGATGATAATATCTGTTGCATGACACACGTACAGTGCATCAACATTACGGAGTAACAGACACCAGTTTGTTTCACTGTAAGAGACTAGTCCTCAACGTAATGACTTGCAGAGTAACCGTATATGGCTAGACAATAATTGCACACTATCATAAAGTTAAATCAATATCTCACCAACAAAACATCTAGATTTCCACAAGGGTAAATGGGACTTAAATAAGGTGTTACCACATTACCATAGTCTTCTCCATGGATCACCCTGCTCGTTTCATTTTGACCTGCTAAGGCTTTACATAGACAGTAGTCTCCTCTACCTACCTATGACTGCTTGACTAACAACCCTGTTCCCTCCGTTGCTCACCCATCCACCTCCCTCATCCCCTCAACGCTCCGCTGCTTGGGTAACATAAGGCTGTCGAGGAGGAGATTGTTGCTGGTGACTATGTTGTCACTGGAGCCGCCCCACTGAGTCAGGAGCCCACCGGTGCCCCCGAGGCTGGCCTGGACAGTGTGGACCCCGGAGTGGACGAGTATGACTTTAAGGAATATGACCTAGGGGGGGTGTTGGACAATAAGCAGTATGAGTATGGGGTGTATGATGAGTATGGAAATGTGGCCGCTGAGCTACCCAACCACATGGATACTGTTGAAGAAGAGGTGGGGCTGGGGGTTCCCGCGGAAACGGAGGAATTCACCCAGACTGCAGTAAGTATGGCACCCCTTGCCCCCCGACTGAGGGGTGTGTGCATGAACCAGGGGTGTGCGCCGTGGGGCCCCAACCCGGCCCACGGGCTGTGGTTATGGAAATCACAACTCTCTCCCTTCAGAAGCATTGTGGCTCTAGTTTGTCTTGGCATGGGGAGTTTGTCTGTCATTGTCATGCTGTTTGTGTGTGTGGAGGCTGTGTTAGCTTGAATCATACACCTCACCTTCCTTCCCAGTCTGTGAATGCGTTTGTCTGCCTGCGCTGTCCCACTGTCTGGATGGGCTAGACATTTTAGGGGTTGGTCCGATAGGGAGAAGGAAAGTGCATGACACTTTTAGGTAGCAGCTTGCCTTCGACTTAACTTCAACACAGCCTAGGTCTGAGGGAACGGCAATTACCCCCTACCACAGAGCCAACTGTATGTCTTTACACACACACACACACACACACACACACACACACACACACACACACACAAACACACACACACACACACACACACACACACACACACACACACACACACACACACACACACACACACACACACATAACCTCTTCTACCCACTCTCAGCTCACACACACCCTGCTTAGACCCTGCCGAGTTCACCAACTAAACAGACACCAAGTACAGAAACGAAACGGGCTTCTTACTGAGCAGTATGTGTGACTAGCTCAGTGGAGAACACAAAATTGTAGAATCCACCGCCCAAACTACCTACCACAGAAGTAAATAACCATAAGACAGTGAATTCTACCACTTCCTCTCCACATTTCCATTTTGAGTTATGTCTGTTTTAATGTCTTCGAGACAGGAAATCATAGAGCCCATGGCCGTTAGTGTCTGAGACCGTCAGGCCGAAGCTCTCATGGCAGGAGACTTCTACTCAGTATACTTGCCTTGTCACTCATGTTATATGTTAAAACCAAGTCATTGGTGTTGATTCCCTGTATGTTTCCTCCAGTCATCCTAACACACGGTCCCATGTGATCCATATGAATGCAATGACACTGCTTTCCATTTCACGCATGTTGATCCATCCTCCTTTATTGAGACTAACATGTTCTACCTGCTTCTGTCTTTCTCTCTCTCTGCTCTTCATTCCTTCATTACTGTAGTTGTTGACTAGCTCATCACACATCACTCTATTAAATCGGGTGTGTCCATATAAGAATATGATACTGGATTGACACGATTGTTACACTTTTGTCCTTAGCATTATACTCTAGTAACAAATATCATATTCCTATACGCCGCACGTCGATAAGATCATGTTCTTTGCTCGTGGAATTGCCTCTTTCATTCTTCTCACCCCATCATTCCGCCCAACCCCGCTTGTCATTGATCCAGTGACTGTAGCTCCATATGACGAAGCTCATACAGGTGTCCTCCCTATCTTCACAGGTGGCTGGTGGTGGGGAGAAAGGAGAGAAGGGCGAACCCGCTGTGATCGAACCTGTAAGACCCTAAACACAACACTGACGGTGTTGAGGGAATACGTGTACCCAAACAAATTGTGTCATACAGGAAGTTGAAATAACTGTTTGGTTATTAATGAATGTGCTCCTCCATGCTGTGTAGTGCTGTGTAGTGCTGTGTAAGTGCTGTGGTAATTGCTGCCCCATGTTTGTGTTTCTCCTTGCTGTCCCGTTTATTAATTCATGTTGTCTGTCCATCACTTCTAGGGCATGCTGATTGAAGGACCTCCTGGACCTGCAGGCCCAGCTGTGAGTAACACATATCTATTCATCCTAAGGCTATGGGAACGTCCATAATGATCCCCTGTTCCCTTTATAGTGTACTACTTTTGACCAGGGCAATAGGGCTCTGGTTTAATGTAGTGAACTATGGTGTCATTTAGGATGTCAAAAGAATGGGACAGATCTTTACTCAAACCTCAATGAAAATGTTCTATTAAGTAGCACACTGTACATGATTTGTGAGTCAGCCTCAATGTATAGGGATCTATCTCAATTCAGGATTCGGGCTTATGTAACAACATTGCCGTGCCTTGTTTTGACTGGGTTGTGTTTCTGTAGGGTCTACCAGGCCCCTCAGGTCTGCATGGACCCCCTGGTGTTGCTGGAGATCCTGGTGACAGGGTGAGTCTCTGTTCCTGTATACTCCTCGTTCTATCTTAATCTCTCTCTCTCTCTCTCTCTCTCTCTCTCTCTCTCTCTCTCTCTCTCTCTCTCTATATATATATATATATATATATATATATATATATATATATATATATATATATATATATATATATCTATTTCACACTCTCTGGCTCTATTTCTTTCTTTCTATCCCTCCCTCTCTCTCGCTCTCTTTTTAATTCTCACTCTCGCGCTCTCTCTCTGTGTAAGCATGTGTGAATGTGTGTGTTTATGCTACCTCTGGGAGAAAGAAAGTGCAGAGGGAGAGATGGAGAGGAAGAAAGATGGAGGAGTGAAGTGGGGAATTCCCATGTCAGGTCTGTCGTCAACTGTGTTGCTTCCTGGGGCTCAGTCAGGAAGCAACACAGTAGTTTTACAAGGGAGGTTTGTTTCCCTTGTCTTGTCATGGTCAATCTGTGTGGTCCCGTCACATAGGACGGTCTCCATCTGAGGGCAGTTTAAGTCAACTAGTGGTTGTAGTTTTTATGTTTGACAATGACTACAAACGGTCTACAGTGAAATTACTGTAGAATATATACACACATTAACAGAGACTGAAGAGACAGTTGAAAAACATTAAATTAGAGAGAGGGAGAGAGAGGGAGAGAGAGCGGGGGATGAAATAGCAAGGGAGAAGAGGGAAGGCATGTGCAGCTGGATGGAGAACTAGGGAGACAGAGAGAGATGAAAGGATGACTGTAGGGTGGAGAGGAGGGGAAACCCACAGATGGTTAAAGTCTTGTTTTCATTAGCTCCAACAGTACAGCCGATTCCATGTATAAAGTCATCATATTGTGTTTTCAGGGCCTGTATAAATGATCTCAGAGTAGGATTGCTGATCTAGAATCAGCTTTGCCTTTTAGATCCTAATGAATATGATTACATGGACAAGGGGGACCTGGTCATAGATCAGCACTTCTACTCTGAGATGCTTTAATGAGTGTTATAGCCTGTTATAGACAGACACTCGTAATCAGCATTAAGCTGTGGCAGAATACTTAGAAATGGCTTCCTTTCTTAACACACCACAGACTGACGGTTAAGGCACTTGGTTAAGGTCACAACACTTTGATTTCCTCAATTCCTACAGAACCAGATGATTTGGAATAGTAAGATAAAGTTACGTGCTCAGACCAGCTATTAGTGAACATTGTAATCAACCGTATAAAATTAACATAAAATCATTTTAAAAAATTGTTTTGTTTTTCTTGGAATGGCTACAATCGATCACACACACACACACACACACACACACACACACATGCACGCGCACACGCACACGCACGCACACACACACACACACACACACACACACACACACACACACACACACACACACACACACACACACACACACACACACAGCCAGGCACGCAAGTGGCTATTGGTTTTGGAGAGAGGACAGAGCCATGGCTCACAGAGAGGCCAGGTTATTCTGGTTGTGTGAGGAGGGAATGGAGAGGCATGCTAATGTTGCCAACCGTCCCTGGGCAAACACACCTCTGCCATTTACTGTGTGTGTTTGTGTTGGCCTATCCCTATGTGTGTGTATAGTTATATTTACAGCTCAACATGATCATTTCATATTGATGCATACTCATTTTGCCTAATAATCACAATTCCTGAACCAAAGAGGATTCGTATTCAGATTATGTTCTACTCTGCCCCTGAGCAGGGCGTAATACCATACACCTCTAACCAACCTCCCTAAAACACCTCACATAACTAGACTAAGTACACACTTGCCATGTGTACCATAAATTAGTACTTCTTTGTCCAGCTGCAAATGTCCTTCCACCCAACGTGACACCACTCTGTGGTCAGTGTAAGTGAAGGAAATGGGTCAGGCCGAAAGGACAGGATAATCACCTGGGCTGCTGTAGAGTCCTCTGCTCTGATACTTTACTCAAGTACATATGGTAAAGTAGTTATTACAGTACATTCCTAGATATTCCAGCTGAGTACAGTCACTTCCAGCCACCTGGTAGTGAGGCTATTCTCCTCTCCTCTCCTTATCTTTCTGTTGTTGTAATGATGGATGGATGAGAATGATGAGGATGATCTTATTTTCCATTTGAGTGGTGAACATAGGGTGTATGTTTCTCTGCCCCTCCCTCCCTCCCTCCCTCCCTCCCTCCCTCCCTCCCTCCCTCCCTCCCTCCCTCCCTCCCTCCCTCCCTCCCTCCCTCTCTCTTTCCCTCTCTCTCTCCCTTCTCTCTCCCCCTCCCCCCCCCCTCTCTGGGCATGTTCTAGCATGGCATCTTTCCATCCTGATGGTTGTTCATTCAGATTTATCACCTCCTCTCTGTGACTCCTTTTCCAAGGGTCCCGCAGGGCGGGCTGGTCTGGCAGGAGCTGACGGTTTACCAGGTCCTCCTGGTACCATGCTGATGCTGCCAGTAAGTACCAGACCTGACATACAATCCAACAAACACTAATATCTACCAGTATTTAAATGTATTGGCAACTGTAAAGCACTTTACGACAACTGCTGATGTAAAAAGGTCAAAAATAAATGCATTGATTGATTGTCTTGCTTGATCATGATCCATATGTTGTCTTTCTTGGTGCATATCCTTGATTGATATTTAGATGTTCGTTGTTTTGTAAGGCCTGTGTTTCTCTGTGTGACAGTTCCGTTTTGGAGGGGACGGAGAGAAGGGACCCGTGGTGTCTGCTCAGGAGGCCCAAGCCCAGGCCATCCTATCCCAGGCTAGAGTGAGTACACCAGGGCCGTAATTGGCCAAAGAGGGCCGAATGCCATGGCTGCAGCAGGCCGAAGGGGGCCAAAGCAGGCCTAACAGTACACCAGGGCTGAAGTGGGCCAAAGGAGGCCAAGCGGCTCCAGTGTAGCCTTTGAGGGGGTAAAACTGGCGCAGCTATCTCTCTTGAAATTAAAACATTTTTTTATTAAAAAGAGAACCTCATTGGCATTTCAGCTATCTTGCTCGTTATAAGTGTGTGTCTTCTCACAGCTGTGGTTCATGGTAAGGGGGGAGTGGAGTGGTGGGGGGCCCTGAGAGAGGTGCTGAGCAGGCCACAGGCAGGACCACAGCCTGTTTGGACAGATGCAGGAGGCATTTAAAAATACTACAGGAGTTCATGACCCACGGGTGGGCCATCCCAACAGACCAACAGGTGACTGAGGAAAGAGAGAGAGAGAAGGAAAGGATTGGGTCTTGTACAAGTGTAGGCCATTGCGTCATCATGTTTCACTTACGGTAAACCCATGACACCACAGAGGAAGAGCAGTAGTGGGCTATAAGAGAGTGTTTGAGTTAGGTTGTTAGGATGTCTGTGGGGCGCTGTGGCATATGTAGGGTGTCTCGTTCTGACTGGTGATTTGTCATCCCTTCCCTTCTCCACCCCCCTCCACCCTCCCGCCATCTACCCCACAGCTCGCCATGAGAGGTCCCTCAGGTCCAATGGGTCTCACAGGAAGATCCGGTCCAGTGGTAATTTTCAGTTCTTCCACCCGTCATAACACACACAGCCAAACACGTCCCTCTTGCTAAGTCTTTCCACCTCATGTAAGGAATGGTGAACACAGGTCATCGACTGCCCTGTCAGAAACCTACCAAGTATTATGTTACAATTCACCGCTATTTTTCATCCTTCCTATGAGCTATTAACCAGCTATATAGGTCCCTGAGTGGAGATGAAACATGAACCAGATTAGAGGGTTGAAGCTTCTTTTTATAATTCTAGTGCATTTCCCTTTGTGTTCATTTGATAGGTCTACCTTAGGGTTTCCCCTTTAAAACCACAAAGTTCATGATAGTTCTTAAAACTTGGCTGTAATTATTAAATCACTAGTTGGGAATGTTTCAGTCGTGGAGACCGGTAAGGTGCTTCAAAAGTTCTACCTAGCCCTGCAATAGAACCCCACCATTTTAGACTTAAGTATATGCCCCAAAAAAACTCAATTCAGTTCTAGAGCCCCAAAAGGAAATTCACATATATTATATATATTTTGTTTTTGTCATACACATTCATCTCTGTTGAATAATACATGTTTGGTGCTGACTAGATAGCTGACACATGGAGATGTTCAAGATGTAACCTGATTTAAGATACTCACACATTTAGTCATCCTATCTAAATCCTTTTAAAAACAGATGAAGATGAAGAGTTATTACTTTGCCTGGAATATAATTCTATACAATGGTTTTGTAACATTGTTTTGATAAACCTTTCTTTTTTTCTTCAATACATGTCAATTAATCTGTTCAAACAACACAAGAGGCATCAACTAACAGCTAAATGTCGCCATCTGCTGTTTCCTTGTGTGAAACACATATTCACCTTACTGGCTGTGTGGAGTTATGATCAAGCCATAAGACTGACTTAAGGTTTGTGTCCATGTTTCTCACTGGTCCATCTCTATCTCAGGGTGTTCCTGGTTCTGCTGGACTTAAAGGTGATAGTGGAGATCCTGGTCCTCAGGTGAGAGGATAAACATATACCTGTAGACTACCCATACCTCACTACAGTTACCCATACCTCACTACAGTTACCCATACCTCACTACAGTTACCCATACCTCACTACAGTTACCTATACCTCACTACAGTTACCCATACCTCACTACAGTTACCCATACCTCACTACAGTTACCCATACATCACTACAGTTACCTATACCTCACTAAAGTTACCCATACCTCACTACAGTTACCAGTACCTCACTACAGTTACCCATACCTCACTACAGTTACCCATACCTCACTACAGTTACCCATACATCACTACAGTTACCCATACCTCACTACAGTTACCTATACCTCACTAAAGTTACCCATACCTCACTACAGTTACCAGTACCTCACTACAGTTACCCATACCTCACTACAGTTACCCATACCTCACTACAGTTACCCATACATCACTACAGTTACCCATACCTCACTACAGTTACCCATACCTCACTACAGTTACCCATACCTCACTACAGTTACCTATACCTCACTAAAGTTACCCATACCTCACTACAGTTACCCATACCTCACTACAGTTACCCATACCTCACTACAGTTACTAATACCTCACTACAGTTACCAGTACCTCACTACAGTTACCAGTACCTCACTACAGTTACCAGTACCTCACTACAGTTACCAGTACCTCTCTACATTTACCAATACCTCACTACAGTTACCAGTACCTCACTACAGTTACCAGTACCTCTCTACATTTACCAATACCTCACTACAGTTACCCATACCTCACTACAGTTACCCATACCTCACTACAGTTACCCATACCTCACTACAGTTACCCATACCTCACTACAGTTACCAGTACCTCACTACAGTTACCAGTACCTCACTACAGTTACCAGTACCTCTTTACATTTACCAACACCTCACTACAGTTACCAGTACCTCACTACAGTTACCAGTACCTCTCTACATTTACCAATACCTCACTACAGTTACCCATACCTCACTACAGTTACTAATACCTCACTACAGTTACCCATACCTCACTACAGTTACCAATACCTCAATACAGTTACCCATACCTCACCACAGTTACCAATACCTCTTTACAATTACCTATACCTCACTACAGTATCCCAAACCTCACTAGAGTTACCATTACCTCACTCCAGTTACCAGTACCTCACTACAGTTACCAATACCTCACTACAGTTACCAGTACCTCCCTACAGTTACCAGTACCTCTCTACATTTACGAATACCTCACTACAGTTACCAGTACCTCACTACAGTTACCAGTACCTCACTACAGTTGTCAGTACCTCACTACATTTACCAATACCTCACTACATCACTTGTTATTCACAGGGCCCCAGGGGAGTCCAAGGGTCTGCAGGACAAATAGGCAAATCTGGCAAGAGGGTAAGTGAACTGAGTGACCCTCATCTAGCGCTTGTGTGTGTGTGTGTGTGTGTGTGTGTGTGTGTGTGTGTGTGTGTGTGTGTGTGTGTGTGTGTGTGTGTGTGTGTGTGTGTGTGTGTGTGTGTGTGTGCCGTGTGAGATCTGAGAGGTTTCAAAAACAGATGAATGAATGAATCAAAAACAGATGTCTGATATGTGCTAAAATCCAGTTAAAATGACCAAAAAAGACAACCTGGCAGTGGACACATAATTGTCTGTAGCTGTATTTCCAGGTAGATGTCATGGCCTGATTGGTCTTGATGCTACCATGTTCAGCCTATCTCTTTCTCTCTCTCTCTCTCTCTTGTAGGGTCGTGGCGGAGCCGATGGGGCCCGAGGAATGCCTGGAGAGTCAGGCTCTAAGGTACACGAGGACCTCGGTCTACTAGTCACTTTTCCCTAGTCACTTGTCTCTGTCAAGTGTGACTGCTCTGTTTTGATCACAATACTGTGTTGTAAACCTATGCAGGATGATGTCTGTGTCGTCTTTGGACTCTGTGGTCATTGTCACATTGTTTCTCCACAGGGTGACAGAGGCTTTGATGGCCTTCCCGGTCTGCCTGGTGAGAAGGGACACAGGGTGAGTATAGTAACGTCACCACAAAGTCACAAGCTCCTGCATGTTCACCTCTTCCTTAATGGGAATACAGATGTAGGATCTTGATTTGATCACCCTGGTACAGGACAACTAAAACTGTATTTGAGGTTTAAAAAGGCTTTTGAAGTTTGACATTTTCCGAAAAAATGTATCACCCCCTACAAAAATGTCCATGAATTATAATCCACATAACAATGAAAATGTATTTTTGCTGCAGGATTATTTTCCTGCTGTAGCAAACTGCCTCAAATTAAGATCCTACATCTGTACCTTAGGCAGTTGAGAGCCTGCATACTATCTCAGGGAAATGACCCATGAAGCAGACATCAAATGATCAGGATCTCCCTGTTCTCTCCCTCTACAAAACATGACTTTCAGTACCTTTACTGGTTCACTTCGATTGAGGGTCTGATTTGAAGTCACCTTCGCTCTTCAACCCGTCCGTCCACCCGCTTGAACAAATAGTGAAAGAGAGAGAATATGGGTCGTGGTATGGCCAACGACACAGTATGTTCCAAAAACACGGGTCTTTTACGTCTAGTATTATCACTCATTCCAGAGGATCTGAGGTAAATTACAGTGAGATTTAGTACAGCAGGTGATCAAGGGGATACATACTGGTTGACTATCATTGAACAATAGACTAGTGTTGGTCTGAGAAACAAATGGCCTTGGACGTTTATAGGCTTATGGGTAAAAACACTGTTGCCCTATTTGATAAAACCAAATTGGCTTAACACAAAATGCCAACGCTATTAGACTCTGAACAGGGGATTTTGGAAATACCAGGGTTTTTTGGAAGTTATAAAACGTCTTTGACATTTTTGGTGACGTTAGCTTGTGGGTGTTACTACTGAATAATCTGTCTTGAGTTTTTGTGTGTGCGATATTGTACAATCAGCTAAGTCCTTCATTCAGGAAATGAAATGCTGAATGATATATATTTATTGTATTATTGTAGAGCTAATCTGAATGGCTTTGAAGTGGTCATTTAAAAATCACTAAATAAAGTTAGCATTATTTAGACTTTAGTCGGACCAATAGCTTGGACACATTGATCCTCTTATATCGATCTCTTCCATAGAGTTACTCACCAGACACATAGCCAGGCAGCATGTTGAAGATCTCGGTCATGCTACAATGATACACGTGCATATACAGAACTCCCAGTGCCAGTCCTGTTCTGTACTGTCTGCTTGAAGGGCACTTAGAAGAGGCAAGCCACACAAGTCCCCCACCAGGCTAAATAGGAGCTTGGGCTGCAGAGAGGTAGAGAAACAGAGAGAAGGGACAGAGACGAGGACAGATATTAGGAGGCCTCAGATATTTCCAGCCTGGGCGTGCGGTTCCTAATCCTGGCCTGGGTAACATCAAGGTAACAACAGAGTCAGTCAGCCAGTCAGCCAGTCAGCCAGTCAGCCAGCCAGCCAGCCAGCACAGCCAGTCTGAAGTAAATAAGAGGTTGTGAGCGGCTTCAAGTCTACAGCTGGCCTGGCCCAATCCTCTTTTATAATAATAATAGCACACATCTCTCTCTCTCTCTCTCTCTCTCTCTCTCTCTCTCTCTCTCTCTCTCTCTCTCTCTCTCTCTCTCTCTCTCTCTCTCTCTTTCTCCCCCTCTATACCCCCCTCTCTCCCATAGGGGGAGACAGGACCACTGGGACCACCTGGAGCCCCTGGAGAGGATGGACAGAGAGTGAGTATCCTCTCCCCCTTCATCATCCTCCCACTCCTCTTCTTCATTTACATCCCTCCGTCCTTACTGTGTAAACTAACTGTTTTTCCTCTCTGTGCAGGGCGAGGATGGAGAGATCGGGCCAAGGGGATTGGCTGGAGAGAGTGTAAGAAAGCGTCCACTGAATTGCTATTAGGTTTGATAAATAGGACTCTACAGTGTAACAACGGTATTGGAGTAATACAAGTATTCAACCACCCTGTTATGACCTACTATCTCCTCTGGTTGACAGCTCGACTACTTCTGTATCAGTTATTTCATGTATGAATCATATTAGTCCGTTAGGGTGCAGTGTTTTCTTAATGGAGCATTTGTTCCACAGATGACTTAAACATTGTTTTCTGTGACCCAGAGACAGTAGAGAAAGCGAGACATCCCACCCCCTCATTTTTTCTGATGGGGGGGCTCTGGTCTACTTATTGGGTGCCCCAGACTGAGACGTCTCAAACGCAAATGTTATCTGGTCTAGGCGGGGTGGAACTAGTGAGGCAAGTGGAGAAGGGACAATAGGTAGACCATAGGCAGCGGTTCTCTATCTCACTGGAGCATTCCAGATACAGTATCATGAAGGAACTGTGAGCTCACGGGGGAAAGCAGGCTCAGGTGAAAGAGGGAATGCCCCCAGACAGGAACATTTAATATTTTTTACAAGGGTAAATGGCTTGAGTGAACTATTTTCATTTATTCCACCATCTTTGTGTGATCCTGAAACTCTTTTCTTTTTTCTCTCTCTCTCTCTCTCTCTCTCTCTCTCTCTCTCTCTCTCTCTCTCTCTCTCTCTCTAGGGTCCTAGAGGTCTGCTTGGGCCCCGCGGTCCACCCGGTCCCACTGGACAGCCTGTAAGTAGTACTTAACACATACTTTCCTATGATAGAGTTATCACTGTGGTACCTCCTATATATCACAACACTGAATAAGAAGTTCCTACTCATCTGAATGTTTGTGTTCCCACAGGGTGTAGCTGGAGTGGACGGGCCACACGGTCCCAAAGGAAACATGGTATGAACACTCATAACGTTATCTCACACAGATGCTAAACTAAAACACCCACTCTGATGGAACCAGAAGTGGTTTATATAGTGTTTGTATAAGCCTGACCAATACGTTATTTGTCACCAGCGAGGAGTGTAGTCTACTACAGTGTGTCAGTGTTTAGATAGGTTGTTTGGGCTAGGTTCTAACGCTATTTTAACCTTCCAAATGACTGCCCGCTGGGGCCTCTCCCTGAGGCACATCGGAGTAGGGTGATATTGCCCCTAAGCACTGATCTAGGTCAGTTTTCCAAGCTAACCTTCTAATGGCTAATGCTAGGATTTGGGAAAGGGACTTCAACAACAGCAATCCTACAGTTCAGAGTAGCAACCGACTGCACGTTAGTTGTTTGTTTGGTCCAGAAATCAGTGTATACAACAGTTCAACTATATCTCTACTATTTAAACCAGATGCACTTTGTGGCTTCGGCTGATGTAAACCGGGCTTTATAAATCAATTTGATTGATTGATTGATTTTTCTTCGGTCCCAAACGTATTGAGAGTAGACCCTCAAATATCTCCTCAAACGTCTCCATCTTCTAAGTAAAATATAGAAATATACTTCAAATCAAATTGTTTTTTGTCACACGCACCAAATACAACCTTAAGTGTTAAATAAAAAATGTAGAAGCAAGAAATAAAAATAAAAGTAACAAATAATTTAAGAGCAGCAGTAAAATAACAGTATATGGCGAGGCCATATACAAGGTGTACAGATACAGAGTCAATGTGCATGGGCACCGGTTCCTTCACATAAGGACTGCTGTGCCCTGCTCTGCTCTTAGCTCATTGTCATGTTAGATTGATCGTATCTGTCTGTCTTTGTTTAGGGACCTCAAGGAGAGCCAGGACCTCCGGGTCAGCAGGGGATCCCAGGGACACAAGTGAGTATCCCAGATATTACAGACATTACAGACATTACAAACATTACAGACATGATAATATCCCAGACATTACAGACATTACAGACATGATAATATCCCAGACATTACAGACATTACAGACATGATAATATCCCAGACATTACAGACATTACAGACATGGTAGTATCCCAGACATGACAGACATTACAGACATGATAATATCCCAGACATTACAGACATTACAGACATGATAATATCCCAGACATTACAGACATTACAGACATGGTAGTATCCCAGACATGACAGACATTACAGACATGATAGTATCCCAGACATTAAAGACATTACAGACATGATAGTATCCCAGATATTACAGATATTACAGACATGATAGTATCCCAGACATTACAGACATGATAGTATCCCAGACATTAAAGACATTACAGACATGATAATATCCCAGACATTAAAGACATTACAGACATGATAATATCCCAGATATTACAGACATGATAATATCCCAGACATTAAAGACATGATAATATCCCAGACATTACAGACATGATAATATCCCAGACATTAAAGACATTACAGACATGATAATATCCCAGACATTATAGACATGATAATATCCCAGACATTACAGACATGATAATATCCCAGATATTACAGACATGATAATATCCCAGACATTACAGACATGATAATATCCCAGACATTACAGACATGATAATATCCCAGACATTAAAGACATTACAGACCGGATAATATCCCAGACATTACAGACATGGTAATATCCCAGACATTAAAGACATTACAGACCGGATAATATCCCAGACATTACAGACATGATAATATCCCAGACATTAAAGACATTACAGACCGGATAATATCCCAGACATTACAGACATGATAGTATCCCAGACATTAAAGACATGATAGTATCCCAGATATTACAGACATTACAGACATTACAGACATGATAGTATCCCAGACATTACAGGCGTTACAGACATGATAGTATCCCAGATATTACAGACATTACAGACATTACAGACATGATAGTATCCCAGACATTACAGGCGTTACAGACATGATAGTATCCCAGACATTACAGACATTACAGACATGATAATATCCCAGACATTACAGACATTACAGACATGATAATATCCCAGATATTAAAGACATTACAGACATGATAATATCCCAGACATTACAGACATTACAGACATGATAGTATCCCAGATATTACAGACATTACAGACATGATAGTATACCAGATACTACAGACATTACAGACATTACAGACATCATAGTATCCCAGATATTACAGACAGTACAGACATTACAGACACAATAGTATCCCAGACATTACAGACATTACAGACATGATAATAGCCCAGACATTACAGACATTACAGACATGATAGTATCCCAGACATTACAGACATTACAGACATGATAGTATCTCAGATATTACAGACATTACAGACATTACAGACATGTTAGTATCCCATAAATTACAGACATGACAGTATCCCAGACATTACAGACATGATAGTATCCCAGACATTACAGACATATTAGTATCCCAGACATTACAGACATGATTATATCCCAGACATTACAGACATAATAGTATCCCAGACATTATAGACATGATAATATCCCAGACATGACAGACATTACAGACATGATTATATCCCAGACATTACAGACATTATAGACATAATAATATCCCAGACATTATAGACATGATAATATCCCAGACATTACAGACATGATTATATCCCAGACATTACAGACATGATAATATCCCAGACATTACAGACATGATAATATCCCAGACATTACAGACATGATAATATCCCAGACATTACAGACATGATAGTATCCCAGACATTACAGACATAATAGTATCCCAGACATTACAGACATGATAGTATCCCAGACATTACAGACATATTAGTATCCCAGACATTACAGACATGATTATATCCCAGACATTACAGACATGATTATATCCCAGACATTACAGACATGATAGTATCCCAGACATGACAGACATTACAGACATGATTATATCCCAGACATTACAGACATGATAATATCCCAGACATTACAGACATGATAATATCCCAGACATTACAGACATGATAATATCCCAGACATTACAGACATGATAATATCCCAGACATTACAGACATGATAATATCCCAGACATTACAGACATGATAATATCCCAGACATTACAGACATGATAGTATCCCAGACATGACAGACATTACAGACATAATAGTATCCCAGACATTACAGACATGATTATATTCCAGACATTACAGACATGATAGTATCCCAGACATGACAGACATTACAGACATGATAATATCCCAGACATTACAGACATGATTATATCCCAGACATTACAGACATGATTAAATCCCAGACATTACAGACATGATAGTATCCCAGACATGACAGGCATTACAGACATGATTATATCCCAGACATTACAGACATGATAATATCCCAGACATTACAGACACGATAGTATCCCAGACATGACAGACATTACAGACATGGTAGTATCCCAGACATGACAGACATTACAGACATGATAGTATCCCAGACATTACAGACATTACAGACATGATAGTATCCCAGATATTACAGACATTACAGACATGATAGTATCCCAGACATGACAGACATTACAGACATGAATATATCCCAGATATGACAGACATTACAGGCATGATAGTATCCCAGACATTACAGACATTACAGACATGATAGTATCCCAGACATTACAGACATGATAGTATCCCAGACATTACAGACATGATAGTATCCCAGACATTACAGACATGATAGTATCCCAGATATTACAGACATTACAGACATGATAGTATCCCAGACATGACAGACATTACAGACATGAATATATCCCAGATATGACAGACATTACAGGCATGATAGTATCCCAGACATTACAGACATTACAGACATGATAGTATCCCAGACATTACAGACATGATAGTATCCCAGACATTACAGACATGATAGTATCCCAGACATTACAGACATGATAGTATCCCAGATATTACAGACATTACAGACACTACAGACATGATAATATCCCAGATATTACAGACATTACAGACACTACAGACATGATAATATCCCAGATATTACAGACATTACAGACATTACAGACATGATAGTATCCCAGACATTACAGACATTACAGACATGATAGTATCCCAGCCATTACAGACACTACATACATGATAATATCCCAGATATTACAGGCATTACACACATTACAGACATGATAGTATCCCAGACATTACAGGCATTACAGACATGATAGTATCCCAGACATTACAGACATTACAGACACTACAGACATGATAGTATCCCAGACATTACAGACATTACAGACATGATAGTATCCCAGACATTACAGACATGATAGTATCCCAGATATATACACATTACAGACATGATAGTATCCCAGACATTACAGACATTACATACATGATAGTATCCCAGATTTTACAGACATTACAGACATGATAGTATCTCAGAAATTACAGACATTACAGACATGTTAGTATCCCAGCTATTACAGACATTACAGACATGATAGTATCCCAGATATTACAGACATGATAGTATCCCAGATATTACAAACATGATAGTATCCCAGATATTACAGACATTACAGACATGATAGTATCTCAGATATTACAGACATTACAGACATTACAGACATGTTAGTGTCTCAGCTATTACATACATTAAAGACATGGTAGTGTCCCAGATATTACAGGCATGATAGTATCCCATACATTACAGACATTACAGGCATGACAGTATCCCAGACATTACAGACATAATAGTATCCCAGACATTACAGACATTATAGTATCCCAGACATTACAGACATGATAGTATTACAGACATTACAGACATGATAGTATCCCAGACATTACAGACATAATAGTATCCCAGACATTACAGACATTACAGACATGATTATATCCCAGACATTACAGACATGATAATATCCCAGACATTACAGACATGATAATATCCCAGACATTACAGACATGATTATATCCCAGACATTACAGGTGTGATAGTATCCCAGACATGACAGACATTACAGACATGATTATATCCCAGACATTACAGACATTATAATATCCCAGACATTACAGACATGATAGTATCCCAGACATGACAGACATTACAGACATGATAGTATCCCAGACATGACAGACATTACAGACATGATAGTATTCCAGACATGACAGACATCCTAGACAGTAACACAGACATTGTCACATTCAATATCACAGACATCACAGACCATACATACAATAGTGTCACGGACATTACAGACAATAGTGTCACAGACATTAAAAGACAATATCACGGTCTTCACAGACCAAATATATGCATATAAACGTACAAATGTAAAAAAAAAAAGGGTTGATGTTGCTATTGACTCTCAGTACCCACATTAATCATTCGTTTTTATATGTGTGTGTAATGTCTAAAAAATTGTTGGATTTTTTTGTTAGATAATATTCTCAAGGTAATGCGGTATTAAATCAGGAGCTTACGGAAATATACTGCTTTCTGATGATTATTTACATCACATTTTGGGATTAGTTGAATTCTGCCTCTATCCTCTTCTGTTTCCCCCCTCCTCTCCTCCCTTCCTCTACCCATCCCCACTTCCTCTCCCCCTCTCTCTCCCTGGAGGTAAAGAGAGCACAAACAGAGAGATTTTCTTGGAATATTTTCCTGGGTTTTCTGGGGGGGGGTTGAGGGAAGCTGTGAAAGCATCTCATTCATGTCTGTGGAATGCCTGCAGAGAGAGACACACCTGTAGGAGCAAGCTCCCCGAGCTGCAGCACAGCCTCAGATTACTCTCTCTGCCACACACAAACACACACACACACATTCACACTCACGTGGGCACAAATACACACACACGCGTGCATGCACACGCTCAAGAATGAATACAGTCTCACCATTCTTGCCCTTGCATGTCCGTTAGCACCTTCTGCTGAGTCCCCAACCCCCCTCCATGACCCCAGCTAGCCTGTGTGTGTGTGTGTGTGTGTGTGTGTGTGTGTGTGTGTGTGTGTGTGTGTGTGTGTGTGTGTGTGTGTGTGTGTGTGTGTGTGTGTGTGTGTGTGTGTGTGTGTGTGTGGGTCGCTGCAATGGCAACAAATTCTGAAACTGTCGGTCTGCTTCTGTCCTGCAGGGTCTTCCTGGTCCTCAAGGTCCCATCGGACCGCCTGGTGAAAAAGTAAGTTGAAGCGCTGCTCTTCACTCCCCTGTCAACAGAATTGACCTGAAAGGGCCGTGGGTCATACAGGGTCACACAAAGTCTAAAAGTGTGTGATCTGTTGGATGTAAACGTTGTGTGCTTATTTACCATAGTCCTGCACTGAAGGGTTTTCAATGCACTGAATGTAAGCCCCTTTATACAAGTGTCTACACAAAACGTCAAAGATTGCACCTAGTAGCTGATCTGTCACAGATCCAAATTATTTTCAGATGCGTGTTGTGTTTCTCAGAGGTGAACTGACTATGTCCCGGAGGTCGTTATAAAGTGTTGTTTTGACCTTTGACCCATGCTGTGTTTTTCTCTCCTTCTGTCTCTGTTTACAGGGACCTCAGGGCAGGTCGGGGTTGGCTGGTTTACCCGGGTCAGATGGACCTCCTGTACGTGCTATTCTGTCATTCTGTTTACACCTCTCGCTGAGTCTCACACTCCTTCCCTCCTGTCAGACTATTCGCTCATCCATTGCCCTCAGACAAGCCACAAGTACCTGTGACAGGCAACACACCGTTGAGAAGCAGTATAACTCGGCGAGATTTATATTGTGATGGTGGAATGAAATGTTGACTGCCATCGTTTGCTTTAACATAGCAGCCCACAGCCCACAAGTGCCACTACACATACAGTAGAGGAAGATATACATACCGAACACTGTAGTATATACAGCAGGATTAGCTTGCCCCAGGGACTTTGGACATTTACATTGACATTTGAGTTATTCAGCAGATGCTCTTATTCAGAGCGACTTACACTTAGTCATTAAAGGGAGATTTATGATGACCGCGATAATTAGTTTGCTAGCAAACTAGATTTGGTTGAACGATCTCATGTGCTGTCACACAAAATGAGGAAGTGAAGCAAAATGTAGCGTGCCCCAAACATCTCTCCCTTCCACGACAACTACCATCCGTTAAGCCACAACACTGACCAATTATCCTGTCTGTTACTCTCTCCCAACTTCATGTGATATGATATATTCTATTGACTTGAACATTAGAGAGGGCTGAAACTTCCACATAAATACATAAAAACATGGAATGAATGGAGAATAACACCAGATTATACACCTGGCTCGCCCCTCACACAAAAAAAAGTTCCCGAGTTAATATCAGGCAAGTCAGAATGCATTTTGTTTCACGGCCTGTACTAGTATCTCCCTCTCCCTCAGTGGTCTGTTAGCCTGGCTCTATCTGTTGCAGTGTGTACCAGGGAGAGGCTGGGAAGCTGAGAGGGAGGCAGCCTGAAGCCGACCGATTTATAGCCTCCTGCACTCCGACGTGTTTAATTAGTGCCAGGTGTGCAAGTAAAAAGGTCTGGCTGGTGTAAAGTAAGCAGTCAGTCAGTCAGACAGTAAGACTGAGCCTAGACCTAATCTCTGTTAAAGCTTCCGTCACTCATCAGTTTACACAACCGCCGCGACCAGACGGGCAGGCCGCTGTCGTACACTAACACTGAGGCCTTCTAGAACTTTCTGATGCACCGAGCTATTCCATAGAATCAAACTAGAACTTTTTTTGATGTGTGTGTGTTGCATAAAATCAAACTCTGGTGTTCATTGCTTGAGTGAGAGCTACCAACTTAGAGGGCGCATCCATACGAGATTGAAGTACAGTATCTAAGTCATTTGTGTTCGTTCTTCTCTTACAGGGTCATCCTGGTAAAGAGGGCCCACCTGGTGAGAAGGGAGCTTTAGTAAGTACAATTAACATTTACATTTTAGTAGCATATGGTTGATTGACTGATTGATCGGTCGTTCGATTAGCTGATTGATTGATATGTTCTTTTTTGAATATGAAACAAAAAAAGAGTAGTTGAAATAGTTTATGCCATGTCCCGTGTTGAGAGACTAATGGATAAATTCTCTCTGTCTTTGTCCTCCTCCAGGGCCAGTCAGGTCCCCAGGGTCCTATTGGTTATCCTGGTCCTCGTGGTGTCAAGGTACGGTGGTGGAACTCACCAAGGTGACGTTCAGAAACTTCCTCATGGTGGTACAGTTTGTGTTGGGTTGATAACTGTGGTTTCCTGTCTGTCTACTAGGGTGCTGATGGTGTTCGTGGACTGAAGGGTGGAAAGGGAGAGAAGGTAAAGCTTCGCCTAATCATCATTTGATGCTTCATATCGTTGCTGCCATTGTGTGCAATTATTTTTGTTGACCTTTATTTAACTAGGCAAGAACAAATTCATATTTTCGATGACAGCCTAGGAACAGTGGGTTAACTGCCTTGTTCAGGGGCAGAACAACAGGTTTCTACCTTGTCAGCTCGGGGATTCGATCTTGCCCCTTTGTTGATACTAGTCCAACGCTCTAACCACTAGGCAACCTGCCGCCCCAAAGAAGCCCATGTTGTGATAACTAGGACTTTCCATCCGTCCAATGAGTTAAACTCAAAGTTCTGTCACAATGTTCAGTCACAAAGTCCTTATGCGGTCCAAAATGTCCACACTACCCCACTCTATATTATACTAATTCAAGACCAAGAGCATGACACAGATCTAATATTAATGTTGTTTTTACATCAGTAACACCATGGATGTCAGTGTTATTACTGAATAATTTATGTTTAAGTTTTATGTTAATTTATGTTAAAGTTAGGGTTTTAATGTAATCCCAAAACCTTGAGGAAGGAAGGTATTGTTTGTTCTGAATAGAAAATGAATGCCCCCCCCCATCCAAGAGGTGAGGGCTTGTCGTGAAACGTGCATGGTTTCACTGCTCTGGGTGCAGGGTAGACACACACACACACACACACACACACACACACACACACACACACACACACACACACACACACTGCATTATGTATTAGGATGAGAAAAGACACAGACAAGTGACAGACTGCACACAGGGTCTCAGGGAGCTACAGAGAAGAATAGACAGTGAGAGACAAAGAACACAGAGTGAAAGATGAGAGAGACTGAGAAAGCTTTTCTTATTCTCTTGTTAACTATTTCATGGCTGCCATGAATTGATACAATAAGAATTTGATCCAGGGCGAAACTTTTACAGCGTGTGCAGGGAGTTAACAAGTGTACATTGTACTGCAGCCAGACATTGCCTGAAGTAGCCTACACTATACTTCAACAACACGTATTTTGCATCATCATATATTCTCCACTTACATATGTGAGTGATAGATATTTCTACTGTGTGTTTGCTCGTCCACAATGTTTTTGTAATGCATTAGCTCCCTATAGGACCATTATAATAAAAGAGAAGTGTTCCTTGCGCTCCAATTACCCTGACCCTGTAGTATGCCTACTTACTTGATTGTGTTCTTCGTATTTCTTATTTTTGTCTTTGTTCTACCTTGTTATTTTTTTGTATTACATTGTTATTGATGACTACATTGTTGGGTTAGAGCTATGCTTGTGCATTTGACATTAAAACCTGAATCTGAAACTTGAAACAATGCACATGCAGTAAGATTCTCCTCTTTGGCCACCAGATGGCAGTAGTCTGCTCTGCATACAGAGAGGCTGCACATGTGAAGCAGATGAGGTTCTCTATTTTATAGCCTATGGAAAGATATAGGCCGTATCCATTTAGATTGGCTATTTTCAATTAAAACAACAAGTGTTTAAAAATAAATATGTGTCCACAGATACTCTACCATTGAAATAATTTGAATTGAATAATGCAGGTACAAGCTCAAGGCATACCACTGATCTCTTACACACGGTGAAAAACAACAGCAACATTCAGTTTCCTACAAATCAACTTAACCCAAGTAACCCTGTTCATATTTTTCTCTCTTATTTTAGGGTGAGGACGGTTTCCCTGGGTTCAAGGGAGACATGGGTCTCAAAGGTGACAGGGTGAGTTGACGACTCATATGCCTAGATACTTATTCACCCATAATTGTATGTGTATGGTACACTATACACCATAGACCACAGTGATGGTACAATACCTTAGCTGGTGTCTGTTGGTTTTGTTCAGGGTGAGCTCGGTGTGCTTGGGCCCCGCGGGGAGGACGGACCTGAGGGCCCCAAGGGCCGAGCAGGGCCCAACGGAGAGTCTGGCCCCATGGGTGCTGCTGGAGAGAAGGTAACATCTTCATTCACACCTTCTCTTTGTCTTGTAAGGTCAAGCTGTTGTTAACAGCATATCCCTCTTTAGACTGTAAGATGAATCTGTTGTTAGTAGCATATCCCTGAAGCCTGTGGAAATACTTGAATTCATTTTGAGCTAGTACAACTGTGTACCAATACATTGTGCTCATTCAGCGAGACTTTTCTGTTGTCTTCAGGGAAAACTGGGTGTTCCAGGATTACCCGGCTACCCAGGAAGACAAGGTCCAAAGGTACGTAAACAATCACCACGGTGATGCCTGTGAGGACTTCTCTGTGTGGGGACAACTTAAATGAACAACATCCACCAGTATCCGGCACATGACCCACCACACGGTTAGGAAGGAGTAACCTGATGTTAAGCAGACATGGCTGTTTACTAAACAACATCCAGGGACATTTTTACCAGAGTTGGCTCATTGACAGATCTGTCTTTCAATAGGTAATGATGATCCAAGATGGAGGTACTGTAGATACTGCTTTCACACAGGATTCATATTAGAAACAGATACTAAGAAGCCATGTTGTGTCCTCAGAGACCTAGAAGATGGGTAATGTCCCTCTTGTAACCCTGAGACTTACAGTTATGTACAACAGGAGATACATGTCCTTCTTCTAATTCCTTACCCATCACATCCAGCAATCTGCTGTTCAGTAATCCACCGTAATATGGATTAAAAGATTACTAACATTATGCTGGAAGATTATGTGGCTTTCTGTGAGATGGTATCTAATAGACTGTAGGGCTAATTTATGCCTGAGAGCTGCCAAAAGTAGTATTTTTATAAAGTGAACTGTTGAAGCGATGCCATGGGCGCCTGAAAGCACGGCCACTGAGTTTAGAGATATGGCAGTTATATGGTGAGAGGTTGGTAGTTCGTCAAACTCTGAACGTTTGGCCCCTTTCTATTTCCATTGCATTATGTTGAGCTTCAGATCGCATCATGACTCTGTGAAACGGGGCCTAGAAAACAGTAGAGCTGCAGCTTTGAAATGGGAGAGTAAACCATTGTGTTGATGTCATGTTTGAATACTTTTACGAATACCAGGACTGAAGTACAAGGGTAAGATGATGTTGAATCCCACATACACAACAAAACGCCATGATTAGAAACCAGACTGTCTTCACGTTAAGTGATTGTCTGTTTTTGAACTTGTTGTCTACCCAAGTCATTGGTTTTCTTTTGTTGTTGTTTGGTGTCTGGTCCATGTTCCCCCTCCTCTGATCTGTTAAATTAGATGTTTTCACAAAGGATCTTTACAAAGCCATCATGATTTTTGAAGTCTTCGCAGACAAAGGAAGTGTGTGTGTGTGTGTGTGCGTGCATGCATGCGTGTGTCTTGTCACATTGTCGTATAATATTTCCCGTTCTCCAAATGCGCCGTGTTTTTAGCGTATAATTCTGAGAGCGATGAGCTTGTGATTGTTGAGCTGAGGAGTAGTCTCTCCTCTGTGTCGTCTGTTTTCCCCACGGCACGGTGCTGGGTACAGAGTCAGGGTCTGATGCAGCTCTCTGTCTCTCACAAAATAATAGTGGTTGACAGTCAACAACAACAAGCGAAAGGAAAACCTTCTCAAACCATTACTTATTAACATGGATATCCTGATTCCTCTCCTTCCTGCCTTGTTGATCCGCAGGGTTCCAGCGGCTTCCCGGGCTTCCCAGGGGCCAACGGAGAGAAAGGAGCCAGGGTAAGATAAATAGTCCCGTCCCTGTTTCTGTATGGAACGCACACACACTGCATCATAACACTACACAAAGGACATTGATTCCCATTACAAAAGCATTTGCGTGATGAGTTTGCATGAAATACAACCTCCAAGAATCAATGTGGGAGAGAACAAAAAGATGCTGAAACTATTGTTTGTTCTCAGTGATTCCCATTCCCTTCGCAGCCTTGAATAGAACGTTATGTTCACCTAGAGTTTTTTTTTACACAGACCTGGAGAGTAACTTTGAAAACAACTTACTGAGGAAGTTTAGGAAGGATTGACCTTGAGTTGGTTTCTGTTGAAATAAATGTCTTCTTCTCTGTTCTTCAAAAGGGCGTGGCGGGCAAACCCGGTCCAAGGGGGCAAAGAGGTCCAACGGTATGTTCTCCTCCATTTTACCACGTTAAGAACGAATCAATGATTTATTTACTTCATGAATGAATACATTTGTATTTGTGTGTCTTAATTGTTGCCACACGTATGAGACTGCGGTACTGTACTGGACTGGACTGTGTAGTCTTACCTGATCTTGGATCAGTCTGTGTTCTGAGCTGTGTGTCTGTCATCTCCGGTCTCCTAGGGTCCACGAGGGGGTCGGGGTGCTAGAGGTCCTACAGGCAAGCCAGGCCCTAAGGTAACTACCCTCTCCATCTTTTCTTATTTCACCTTTTCTTTCACCTTTTATTTAACCTTAGCAGGGAGTCCCATTGAGACCAATGTCCCTTTCCCTGCAAATACACACATTACAAATACCACATAATGTAAATATGCAAGATTTACAAAACAACACACTCAAGAAAAACAATCACATTCCTCAGCAAAGAGGTCTCAAAGACATGTCCCACTTGACAACTCATAGAAAGACCTTACACCATAGGGGTAATGACATTGGTCATCCACGTGTAGCTGTGTAACTGCTAATACCTCTATGCATGATGTGTGATCACTGTGTTGTCTTGTAGCAGTAGAACATCTGATGCTGATTTTCTGTCTGTTGTGTTTTGCAGGGCACGGCGGGCAATGATGGTCCACCTGGCCCGCCTGGCGAAAGAGTAAGTCCCATCAGCCACTGCTTCCGAGGGGGAGGGTTATGAGGCTGACCCATGGATAATGAAATGGGAAATGGCTTTGAGTAAGAAGCAGTTAAGCAGTTAACAACGACTGCCTGTCTGACATAGTGGTGGGGTTGGAGTAAAGAGTGGGAGCCCTGACCTGGACTGGTGGTGATTACCACAGGAGGATGGGAGCCCTGACCTGGACTGGTGGTGATTACCACAGGAGGATGGGAGCCCTGACCTGGACTGGTGGTGATTACCACAGGAGGAAAGGAAGCATTTATTGATTAATGATCGCTAGGTGGTCACTGTTGGAGGCAAGGGCCAATCTGGGTACCCTTTTTTTCGTGGTTTTGCTATAGTTGTTCCATATCTCTATCCCTCTCTCTCTCTATTTATCTACATATCTGTCCCTCTCTCGCCACTCACGGCCAGCCACACAGCCACACCCAACCAGCCACACCCAACCACACCAAGCCATGCCCAGCCACTCCCGACCACACCAAAGCACACCAAGCCATGCCCACTCAGCCACATCAGGCAGCGTGTATCGTCTCTGAGGCTAACAGAACTTATGGTTGTCGGGCAGAATTTCTGCCCCACTACAATGGGAGTGTCTCATTTCGGAGACTCAAAGACTGTCTTCACTCTTCCATTGTCTGATTACCGCTCTGTTTATTCCAGGGACCTCAAGGACCCCAGGGCCCCGTCGGGTTCTCAGGACCAAAGGGCCCCCCTGTAAGTATCCTCTCACCAGTACCATAGTCATATTTCTGAGGTAACCCTCTCCTGCAGTCAAGCTGCCTCATACGTGGAATGTTATTTCAATTTTTTTTATAATTTCATAATTAATAAACATTTTTTTAAAATTAAACGTAGAAAATCCAGTGTTTGTACAGTATGCCAAACAGGTTTGTTATATTTCAGTCTTCTGTGATGTGTATAAAGTGTAATATTGGGATGCACACTCAACATTTAATATATTTAAACTCTGACATGGTACATGTGTCTTGTTTTTTTTAAGCCCATAACCATGTGTGTGAGGTCTATACTTTAGCTTCAAAGTAGATTTGTTTAAGACTACCAAGAATCACTCTGTATGACTCTGATTTAGCCCACTGCAGTAATTAAAGGAAAGCAATTTGGAATGCAATAGTGTGGGCTATGTATTTGGCTGTATCACTGATTGGGTGTAGTAATCATTACTGTCATTGAAGCAGAACCCTGTTTTTCAACATCCTATTGCCAGAAGACAAGTGTTCATTTCCTCCTATTGATTAGAGTTTGATTTAACCTTTGCCGATAGTTCTGTTTCTTCTTTGCAGGCCATTACTTTGTAGGACGGCTAGTGTCTTATTATAGTTAAAAAATACTTCCACTCTGATATATTCCCATGTATTTGTCATTGAACAATAAAACAGGTTACTTTTGGTCAATCCCCCACAATTACTATGAGACTCTACCGTTAGATGTGTGCAAGGTTTCCCCCTCGTTCATGTAGTTGTCATTGATAGAGTCCACGTTCTCTGTGTCATTCCCAGGGACCACCTGGAAAGGATGGGCTGCCCGGCCACCCTGGTCAGCGAGGAGAGACGGTGAGTGTTCCTGACCGCGCCCCTCGTTAGAGCTGTCACACACCTGGGCACACCGGGCCAGTCGGCTTGGACAGGTAATTCCTGCCAGGTGTGGAAACATAGGACTGCCCCTGCTCTCTCGGGGTGGGAAACACTCCGACTAGTCTAATTTTTCACACCTGGACGGATTTGTCTCCTCAAGTCTGCATGCTTTTATAGCACCAAGAAGCCCGGTTGTTGGACAGCTCACTCTTGTCTTAGACACACAGACAGGCCTTCTTCTCTGGTTTACCTGATATATTTAGTGAGAGAGAGATTGAGAGAGTCTCTCTGTCTCTCTGCCTGTCTCTCTCTCTCTCTCTGTCTCTCTCTCTCTCTCTCTCTCTCTCTCTCTCTCTCTCTCTCCCTCTCTTTGTCTCTGCCTCTCTCTCTCTGTCTTTCTTTGTCTCTGTCTCTCTCTTTCTCTCTGTACCTCTCCCTGTCTCTCTCTGGGCCAGCGCCTTCAGTAGGATGTCTTTATGTAATGTTGAAGAGAGAGACAGACATACTGTATCTGATGGAGCGAAACACATCCTGAGCTCAGAGACTAGACTACCCCTGAGTCCCTGACACACACTCAGACACAAGGCTGTCTAAATGCAGCCAGAGGGTCTAGTCTGTCTATCTTCCCAGGTCGTTGGGGGGAAATGGTAAATACCGCCAGACAGCCAGTCTATCTGATCACTCATCTGTGTTCCAGGCCTTAAATGGACTAAGTTACAGTTGAATAGACTGAATCTGTATTTTCACAAACATTAGATAATATCAGCATGGAACACAGGAAGGAATTACCCTAACATGATAAACCCAGCAGGAATAATGCATTAAGCCTCATTTCTCTGCATATCCCACCATTTTTAGTGAGTTTATTCAGCAAGCTTTGCATTCATCCCTCCTCAATCCGATTATCCTCACAGGGCACTAAAAGATGCTAAAAGCTCCACGGAGCAGGGAGCATCCCCGATCGTTCAAGTTTTCTTCTCCATTTGTTCCCCCCCTAAGTGACACATTAGCTGGGGGACTGCCCCCCCCCCCCCCCCTCTGGCTCCTCTTGAAATGACATCGATAAGCATCTTCATTAAGATGTTTACACCACAGGCTGGGGGAGCGGCCGATAGCAGAATTGATCATAGTAATAAAATGTTCTAGGCCCTAGGCAGTGGGCACGGATCCATCCACACAGCATAGCAGAGTCTGACGAAGCGTTCAATGCATATAAAGATCTCTTATTCAGGCCAGGTTGTAAAAAAGCTGTCTGAATCTTTTCCAAACAATACCCAATCATGAATCACTCTGCCACAAGATAATGAGTCCATGAGAAGTCATCAAACATTTTACTTTTGAATGAGCTACAGCTGAAAAGGTTTGGCACAAAAAAAGTATCCTAACAATAGCATACCACTGGCTAGACTACAGCACGTTTCCATTCCCAGAACAAGTGTAGCTACTCCAATATACATTAAAAGTGACATGACTGGCTTCAGATATCTGTGATTCTTTGTTGCATTTTTGTGTGGCGTAATCAATGTATCTCCCTTGAGTCCCTTCCTCCCTTTTATGTTTGATGTCTGTATGTTGTTTCATGTAGCTCTATGGTCATTGCATCTGCTTTTACAGTGTCCACTCAGTCAGTCTGTGATGTCTGGAGTTGGCATCACAGGCATGAATGCAACAACAGATGCATTCATGTAGAACTTGCTTCATTCGAGGGAAATCAATGACGTTTTTCGCACCATCTATCATCTGATCGGAATGAAAAAGACAGCTGATGGATTTCACACCTGACTCCATTACTGTGCTTGATGTCTGACCAATTAGCATCAAGTCCACTTCAGTTATTGAGATCATAGTTTAAGATCTATCTCCTTTTTGGAGACTCAGATGAAATCCTTACTGTGACAGGGAGTTGGTGATCTCATTGGTATTGTCCTGTATCTTGAGAATAATATTATCTTAGCCGGTTTCCTAGACACAGATTTAGCCTAGTTCTGGACTAATAAACATGCTCGATGGAGAATCTCTATTGAAATAGCTTTTTAGTCCAGGATTAGGTTTATTATGTGTAGCTGCTTCCTGGTGTCTGTGCTTTTCTTCTCTTCTGCCACCTAACCTTGTTATTGCAGCAATGATCCCTGGGTGAAAGGTCATCACCTTTGACCTTTGACCTTGTGGTCATGTGATACTTTATCTTGCCACTTGGTGGCGAGGTGGTAAGTAAGTGGAATAAATCTCTATGATAAATATCTACTACTTCATGTAGCATTTATTTACATGGCCATCTAAAGTTACATCCTAAACATGAGAACATGGAAATAAACAAATACAAAACAATAAACAAATGGAGCACAACATAAACTATATCATTGTATATTTCCATAATCCATGTGTTCTCATGTACCATGCACACAGTAATGAACCAGTCGAATGCAACCATAGAGTGCCTCTGCCGATTGGGATACTGACAACACTGACTCCACTATGTCCATCGACTCAAATCATGATTTGTGGAAGGATGACATCAATAGCAAGATTGGAGGACGTGATTACATTGATTGAGATCCAGTTGGTTTGGAAGACTTTTCAATGTGATTTATATGTTGTTTCGTGTCCACAGGGATTCCAAGGAAAGACAGGTCCACCCGGCCCAGGGGGTGTCGTTGGTCCTCAGGTAAGGAACTATCATGGAACTAAATGTACGAAGAACATTTGGAGATCCTATGGTTCAAACATCCTTAGACATTAAACATCTCATCTCATCCACTCCCAAATGTGATACAGTATTTTAGTAGTCTGTGACATAATTGAATTATCCAAGGATCTGTTATGGTTGAGTTTGTCTCTTGCAGAGTTTGCCTCATGCCTCTACCCATAAGCCCACAACATGTTTTTTTTCTTCAATTCCTAACAGGGTCCCACAGGAGAGACCGGTCCCATCGGTGAGCGAGGCCACCCTGGACCCCCAGGTCCACCCGGAGAGCAGGGTCTTCCCGGCTCTGCTGGCAAAGAGGGAGCCAAGGTAAGCGACCCTAAAGACCCACCTCACTGGAGTAAACTCATAACTCGACAGCCAAACAGTTGTTAGCTCTAGTGCTCTGACCAGCACATATTTAACATGTTTTCCTGGACCCAGATTATGCCTAGCCCTGGACTAAAACATGCTCAATGAAGAATCTCCACTGTACCCATTTTTTTGGGCCAGGATATATATGGGAAAGTACTGTTTTGTCAAGCACCTGGCGAAGTCAGCAGAGGGTTGTGGAGGGGTTGAATTCCCATGCATCCCAATGTGTCCACTAAGGATCTAAACAGGAGTCATATTGGGGGAGGGATGGCTTATTCAAAAGAGAGCCTTAACTCCCAGGGTACATCCCAAATGGCACACTTTTCTCTATGTACTGTGAACTACTTTTGATCAGGGCTTCAGAAAAGAGTAGTGCACTAGAATGGGAATAGGAATGCACCTCAAGACAGTCCCACGGCCACCCAGCCAGCCCCTCTGTCTCCTTCTTTCATTTAACCTCCTCCCCCGAAGGAGACAGTTTAATCAACTCCATCGGCTAACTCCAACCCTCCTGCCACTCAGGCTCTATAGCTTCCCAGCACCACCAAGTCCGACGCATCAGTAATACTGCTGGGACACTCCAGAGGGTGGGAGGGCTTGGGAGGCAGAGGGCTTGGCAGAGGAGGTCAAATCCTCTTAAACCTTAGCGAGCCACCTCTCTCTCTCTCTCTCTCTCTCTCTCTCTCTCTCTCTCTCTCTCTCTCTCTCGCTCCTCTCTCACTCTCTCCTCTCTCTCTCTCTACCCCAGCTAGCAGATAAACCAACTTCAGCCCCCAACAATAAAAAAACTGTCCAAAAAACGAGACCACTGCCCATCATGCTAATACCTATTTATGCTGTCTCATTGTAATGGTTCTGATTGGTCTGTCATGGGGATAGCAGAGGGGACTTATAATTGTAACCCGTGGACACAGCCCAGCAGCCTGATACGACTGCTGCTGCTGTTGGCTGCGTTTGTTTTTGTTTATGTTTACTGTCCCTCAGCTTGTTGTCCTCTAGGGCTGCGTTATTGTAACTCTCGGCTGATTGTTTTGAATCAGTTGTGCGTTTGAAGGGATGCAGAATGGGGCGACCATTATTCAGGAGACCTGAGCTTTTTGATGTGCATAGCGTAGTTCATTATCAGAACAAGAAGAAGGTGCTGCGCTAACTAATGCATCAGCTCAAAATACAGACTTAAAACAGCGTTTGAAGTACGGTAATGACGGCAATCCAGAAAAGTCCTTCTGTCATCCTGATGTCAAAGGGAAACTTCAGAATACAACGTTTAGTTTGAGCCTGACTCTTCTTTCGCCGGATAACATTAGCTACAGCATGGGAGTGAAATGAACAGGGTAGAAATGAGATGACAAAGAGGGAAGTTGAGGGTAGCCTATAACATGGTGCAGCTGGATACTTCTCACTCTGTCCTCTGCTGTGTGTCTGTAGGGAGACCCCGGTCCCCAAGGAGCCTCAGGTAAAGACGGTCCCGCTGGTCTACGAGGATTCCCAGGAGAGAGAGGTCTTCCCGGCGCGTCGGTAGGAAACACATCAGCTGCAACACGCCTCTATCCGTTACAGGTTCCCTCTGTATTCACTGACAGAGAATGACGGACCACGCCCCTCTCCACCCACCACCCCTGACAATGAAACCAGCGCCTATACACTACAGGGGGGCGTCACCCGGCCACCACTGCAGGGAAACTCAAAGAGACGTGTTGCAAATGAACAGATCCACATCCCCCTGAATAGGCCTCACACCAACCGAGCACTCAGTTTTAACCTCTGCTAAAGTAGCAGAGGAGAGATGAAGTTTACTTGAGCTCTGGGTCACTTTACAAAACCCCTGATTCAACCCAAAGGCGCCGATGCACCCAGCTACTGGGAGCGTTTTCTTCCGCAACCACATTTGGTGGGAGAGTTATTTGTTTTGTTGTATGCATTATTTACTAAATGAATTACTAAAGCGGGAGCGTTAGCGATTAGGCTGGGGGAATGAAAGGCGGCATAGGGCCATTGTTCCTGACTAAGTCAAGGTCAGTCTCAGCAGGCAAGCAGCTACCCCTGATTGTTTTCTAGTGGTGTAATTTACTCTCTCACAGCAACACCCCAAGACTCATTACTAATACCACCATGTGTGCTGCAGGGCTGTTAGGGAGCCAGTCACATACACACACACACACTGGAGTGTACACACACATACACACACACACACACACACACACACACACACACACACACACACACACACACACACACACACACACACACACACACACACACACACACACACACTGGAGTGTACACACACATACACACACACACACACACACACACACACACACTGGAGTGTACACACACAGATGTTTATTTCAGCAGTTATGTTTTACTGCGCTTTTGATGGGAAAGTGCCTGAGGGGGAAATATGGCTTAATAAATACCCACCTTTTCTCCCATTCAGATCAATGGTGACTGACTCCCCAAGGTGTCACTTCACAGTATCCCTCCAATCTCTGTCTGGGACAGGAGTAATACCATTCAAAACTGACAGACTGACAGACTGACTGACTGGCAGACTGATAGACTGACGGACTTATGGGGACCTCAAACACTATCTTTCAGACTGTGTGTTTCTTTTGACACATCTCTCTAACCATCCATCTCTCTTTTTCACCTTCCTTCCAGGGTCCAGCTGGTTTGAAGGGAGGAGAAGGACCTCAGGGTCCCTCTGGCCCCGTGGTAAGTATCTCCCTGTCACCTACCATCACCTACCTGCCTGTCTGTTGTTATTGTGAAGGGGATGTTGTTCAAATTTCAGGGGGTCTTCAGATAACAGGGTTATTGAGGGGGATATTTCCCCTACCACGTCAATGATAGAACTGCAACACAGTGTGTTGGCTTAGCTGTTCTTATCACTCTTATATCGGAAATAGAGATCAGTCTAGGATCAATATTCAGCTTGTCGCACAACAGGATGCATTGCAGATGCTTGATCCTATCTAGGCTTTTCTATAATGCAGCGTTCTATATGATCCTGCAATAATGACTCCCAACACTAGATGGCAGTTTGATTCCTTTGAAGAACAGACGACAGGATCCCACACATTTCCAATGATAACTTTGAGATTCTGGTTTTGTAATTGCTTTCTCTTGACATCTTGACATAGGTGCTTGGTTGGCTTAAGGTGACAGGCTCAAAGTTGGAGTGTCTTCAAAACTTTTTAGGACAAAAATGTCAATATTCAGATTTCTCTCTCTGGAGCACTAGATGAGTATTGTCCAAGTGTAATTGCTATTTAAATGGCTTGACAAAGGGCTGAAGGTTTAGACAGGACATGTGAGGTGTCTGAATTTGGCATTGTGAGAAAAATGTGATTTGCATACCAATATGAACTTAATTCAATATAACATATTGCTATATTGCGATGATTCCATTGCGAAGCCGTCTTCTGGAAGCAAGTGTTTGTGTGACTTTGCAATCTCTTAGCGCCACACACCAGCTAGAAATTCATCATGTGAGTGGTCATGCGGGAAGTAGAATTGAGATTGTGGTGGTTTGCTGCCAGCCCGTCTGCAATCCAATCCAATCCGCTCGACTCGGCTCCCGGCCTGTGAGGTGAATGGGAGCGTGTTGTGCGTAGCCTACCGTGTCCATTCCATACTGACTCATCACGTTGTCTGACCGCACAGACATTCCCACCGCATGCCATGTGTCACGATTCAGAGGAGACCTCACAACCTGCCACTGCCAGACACACACGGGGTGTGTCCTAACACTCTACAACATCTCCCGGCCTGCCATGGACTGCCACTGCTGAGCTAGACAGCCAGTCAGATAGGATGTGTCCCAATTATCTGAAATACCTTCATCTCCGTGCCAACCTGCCACTGCCGCCACTGAGCTACACACAGCCAGTCAGACAGGATGTGTCCCAACACTCTACAACACATCCCTCACCTTCCCAACCTGCCACCGTAGTGCCGGCGCTGAGCTACACAGGATGTGTCCCAACTCTCTACAGCAGTCTACAACCCTCTCCTTGTTTCCTTCCCTTCATAACCTGATTTGAGAGGACATTGAAGGTATCAACAATCTAATAGATGCACAGGCTATCCATACTTCTCCCCTTTTAATTATAAACTAAGGAATGGAGACAAGAAATACAAGGCATTTAAGGGTATAGGGACACACCCCAAGTCATTAGTGTTGTTGGGACACAACCCTATCCATTAACACTAGCTGAGCTCCAGACGACACCAACAGCCAACCTCCCTGTAGAAACATTAGGTTTCAATGTGCCAGGCAGAGGCAGCATGTGAAGAGAAGAGCCCTGAAGACCTCTGGAGTCAGTCCCGCACTCAGTAGTCAGATCACTCCTCTGGGCTAGATTAAGACTGCCTGCAAGCCTGCCCACTTCCTCCCTCCCTCCCTTCCTTTCTCATCTCTGATAATGTCTCCTGTCTGAGCCCTGCTGCTCTCTTCTGCTCCGAGAGGAGAGGCTAGCTAATGGTAATGGTTCCAAAACAAGAAGAGCAATGGCTGTAAGTGGCTAATAGCAAACCCCCCCTCCTGAAATAACCTGGGTTATGTTGTTGTTTTTGCTTTCGAGGAGTATCTCTTGTATTTTATACTGAATGGATAATAGAGTACTTGTGAGAAAAAAAACATGATATTTTCCAAGTAGAACCCATTAACGGTGGACCACAGTGTAGTTCTTAGACACATATTCCTAATGGAGAATCCTGTGATTCATTATTGCTTTGTAATGTAGATGGAATGATTTAATTAATCATATTATGTATGATTTCACCCCCACATGAACTCTGAACTCTGAATGAGCTTCTTCCCTCGATCTCTCTCTTTAAAGTGTGTTCAACCCCTTTCTCTCGCAGGGCTCCCCTGGTGAGAGAGGTGCTGCTGGACCTGCCGGCCCTATCGGTTTATCTGGTAGAACTGGCCCTCAGGGGCCCCCAGGACCTGCTGGAGAGAAGGGAGGGCCTGGTGAGAAAGGTCCCCAAGGACCAGCTGGTCGGGACGGAGTCCAAGGTCCAGTGGGTCTGCCTGGTCCCGCCGGACCTCAGGGTCCACCCGGAGAGGACGGTGATAAGGTTAGTACCCTACCCTCCCCATCTGGTTTGGCCCAGTCCAGACCAGACCAGACTCAGGACCTCTCCAAGGACCGCTGTCTCTCTCTCTACTTTTTCTATCAACTCTCTCTCTCTCTCTCTCTCTCTCTCTCTCTCTCTCTCTCTCTCTCTTTCTCTCTACTTTTTCTATCGACTCTCTCTCTCTCGCCCTCCCTCCCAAATCTGGGCCAAATGTTTTGAGTGAAACAGATCGCTTATCAATCTTCATCAGCGGTTTCACATGAATCATGCACGGGCCATCTGCACTGTAAATACATCTCTACTCTCACTGTCTTTTTCTCTCTCTCTCTCTCTCTCTCTCTCTCTCTCTCTCTCTCTCTCTCTGTCTCTCTGTCTCTGGCTGCATATCCATCATAATAACCAATCATCAAACTAAATGTAATTAGAAGAGATATAAAAGGGAAAAACTGTCTCTGTTTTATCTGCAGCTATAATTTCTTCCCAGAAGGTTACGATCCAGCCCATCTATTGAGCTGCCAAACATATGTCACAGTAGAGCTTTAAATGGACTTGTCCACTAATCTCCAACACCATCTATCACTTGTATTTAAAATCGCATGTATCCTTCCCACACACAAATTGAATCCAAATTTCGACTGATTTCTGCATCTTTGCTCTAGTGATTTTGACTGTAGGTAATTAACTCATTTGCCAATTCTCTGACAGTTTGTTTGTACGTGTTTAGATTTTCTGTACAAGGTTGGCATTTTAAAGTAGATGTTATTGTAGAAATGTCAGATACAAGTGAAGTGTGTCCTCCTGTGTGATGCGTGTGTCCTATGTGTGTGTATCCTGTGTGTCCTGTGTGTCCCAGGGAGAGGTTGGAGAGCCAGGTCAGAAGGGAAGCAAAGCAGACAAGGGTGAACAGGGTCCTCCTGGCCCAGCTGGTCTCCAGGGTCCCATCGGTAACCCAGGACCTGCAGTGAGTATCTCTGCCCCTGTCCAGCCTTGGACCCACCTTAGCCCCAATTGGGGAGACTCTCAGCTACAGTAGACATGCTATCTTCATACACATGTCTTTGCAGTCCGTTTTGCTGTGCTGTTAGCTACATACATCCAGTGTATTGCTTTGCTCCGTCAGTGTGTTAACATGGTTACTGTGTCCTCAGGGAGGTGATGGAGAGCCCGGTCCCAGGGGTCAGCAGGGGATGTTCGGACAGAAGGGAGACGAAGGATCCAGAGGTTTCCCCGGGCCCCCTGGTCCCATTGGTCTGCAGGTGGGTGGGGAACCCCAAACACACCCTGAAACACTAGCATCCCCTGTACTCCAGGGACAAACATTCACACACAAACACATATTGTATAGGCTTTGCACAAAGTAACCCCCCTGAAACACACACACCCTCAATCCCCCCCACACACACAAACACACACAAACATACTTAACCATGGATCCCACTGGTATTGATGCAAACTATTTGATGCATCCATTCTCTCTCTGAGTCTTAGGGTGCGTTCGTAAATTCAGTCTGGAGTGTCAGAGTGCACTCTGGGTCGTTCGTAAATTCTGAGTGTTTTGCTCTCAGAGCATTCAGAGCGCACAATGGACACTCTGGCTAATGAGTAGGGTTGATCCGAGTGCTCTAACCTCACAAAGCATTTCAATACAAAAGGATTTCTATTTGGTCTTGAATGGTGGTATTTTAATATAGGAGGATTAAAGGGCCATTTGCCAACAAATGGGACTCTGGGTCAGCACAGATGTCAGATGACAATGCACTGTCTTCTGACCGACAGTCCGTTTGTAATGAAATGCCAGAGGTAAATTATCAGTTTTGTATAGTTTGGTTTAGTTTCCCCACACTAGATGTTTCAGTAACTAAAGAGCATAGAGGTGATTCCTATTGTTTTATATTATGTAAAATGTGAAAAATATATACTAAATTAGTTTGTGTTAAATATAAATGTAATGTGGTTGATGTGTATAGTAAAGCAGTGGTCAGGTGTTCTCCTGAGTTTCTATCTACCTCATCAACGTAAGGGAATCATCAACGTAAGGGAATCATCAACGTAAGGGAATCATCAACGTAAGGGAATCATCAATGTAAGGGAATCATCAATGTAAGGGAATCATCAATGTAAGGGAATCATCAATGTAAGGGAATCATAAACCTAACGGAATCATCTACGTAAGGGAATCATCAATGTAAGGGAATCATCAACATAAGGGAATCATCAACATAAGGGAGTCCGTGGTACAGTACAGTGACTGTCTTTATGAGCAAAATGAATTAGCTGTTCATTAAACCCAGGTCATTGTCTTGATGGAATTATACAGACTATACCCGCTAGTCTCAAGTTTCAATCTTCCTGGCTATTCAATTCAATTAACTTTTAATTGAGCGTAATTCACTTCCATGGCTATTTCATTAATTGCGTGGACTGACCTCTTCCAATAGGCAGTAGGCCATTGAACACACTCTCCTCTTTCCACTCTGTGGTGCATAATCAGTGTTCCTGTTAACGATCTCTGACTCAGGAGACCACCATTCTGATGAGATTTCCACTCCAGGGGGACAAATCAGCATGCAGAAACACACACACAATCACGGACTTGCACATGCACGGACACACACACACGGACACGCGCATGGACACATTTAAACACACACACACACACACAGTCTGTCTCAGCCTCAGCTTCTTCCCATAGGGCGTAGGTATTTGAGGAAGATAGGTTGTTGTAACGGAGAGTAAATAGCAGATAAAATGAGATCTTTGTCTTCGCTCCTCATGGTGACGACAGAGACACACTGCCTTTGAATAGTGGAGGAGACTGGATCGGGAATGATCAAAGCAATTAAAGTTGAAATGTCAGGGATCAAACGTACATATGACGCCTCAACCACATAGTCCACTTAACATGCAAGGAAATGAACAATGGGGTCCATGTCTGGGTTTTTGGTTAGGAACAAATGACCTTCATTTTGCCATAGAGAAATACTTGACATTCAGTGTTGTTTAATCTTGTCGCCTTATTTTGTTTCCCATCAACTCACTATTGGTCACATTGTCACACAGTGTGAAAAGAGTCATTTCTCCTTGATGGCAGTTTGTGTCTGTCATCATGGACAAATGTCTCCCTGGTGTCTCTTTGTGTCAGAGAGAGGGGCACAACTTTATCTGCAGAATTAGAGAACTGAGAGATTGGACATAATGTTTAATTGGTGATTAATTCATTAAGACACTGAATGGAGTCTGGTTTCTATCACTCCCTTGCTGTGGAAACTGACTGGCTCTGCTAACTCTTTGTTCACAGTATACCGTTTACCTCAGTGGTCAACTAAAAGCTACAATACAGCCATCACCAATTCATTTCTGTCCAATTACTCATCATAACGCAAATTAAAGACATCTGGTACAATTTATAAAGTGCATCAATTGATAAAACTATTCTTGAAGGTTTTGCTTAGTTTTTCAATTACATCTGCATGTTTCCTCAAGCTAAACAAGAATAATGAAAAGTTTGCTTGTTTATTTCTGTCTGCCCTCAGGGTCTACCTGGACCTCCAGGAGAGAAGGGTGAGAATGGCGATGTCGGTCCGATGGTGAGCAGATAATCATCATTAAAACAATTTGTATCACTTTCGAAATGAGAAATGCGTTTCACCCTAGAACTCACTTCCTGTTTTGACCCTATCACTTCCTGTTGTCTCTTTACAGGGTCCCCCCGGTCCACCTGGTCCCAGAGGTCCTCAGGGTCCTAGTGGAGCTGATGTACGTACCACACATCAATCTTTTATCTCCAATAACTCATCGTCACATTACCAAATGTCACCCAAACAGATATAACAGAGAAAATCTGTCTCTCCTGAGGTAATGAATGCTGACTCCTCTCTCCTCTTTTCTGTTCCTGTCAGGGTGCACAAGGTCCTCCTGGTGGTGTGGGTGCCATGGGAGGCGTGGGTGAGAAGGTGAGGGCGTGTGCCCGTTACAAGACAGTCCGGAGTGTGTGTCTGGGGTGGAAATCCTGCCAACGTCCCTCCACCTACCCCTACCCCTTCCCTCCCCTCTCCCCAGTCCACTGATGTTATCTCCAGGACTCCATTAATTGCCTATGGCAGCCTGTGTCTGAGTTAGTGCTCTGATACTATTAATGCCTATTTTACAACAGTTCCAACACCACTCCTCCATTTTAGTGCCATCTGGCAGCCGGCCCCCACCATCAATACTTAATGCAATGGAATGATGACTCCAGAATATGAAACATATCCATGGAAGGTTATCATCACTTTGAGAGAGCACACCGACTAGCCTTAATGCTATCACACCTATGTTAAAGTTCAACAGGATGACACTCAGCATCAACCCCTACAAAGTATATTGTTATGCACAGTGTTTGAGAGCCCTGTGTTTTGACATCCACTGTATTTTGAGAACATGATAATGTAATCATTAATGTCTATTAATGTATATCACGGGAGAGATTCTAAAACCTAATGACACTCAGCACCCACTATGACATGTATTGTTAGCCTTCTCATAGGGTTTTAGAGCCTATTTTGACAACAGTATAATGTCATCTAGATACAAGTGGATAATGTCATCTAGTAGATCATGCATTCATAAGGGTGTCTATCTTGGCAGAGATTCTAAAATGGTGTTTTCATTTACAGGGTGAAAACGGTGAAGCTGGCAACCCAGGAACCCCTGGAGAGCCCGGAACTGGAGTAAGTCTCTGTCTCAGTGTGTCTGTGTGTCTGCGTCTACATTCACATAATTATCTATCATCCAAGGCATCATGTGTTTGTGTATTTCCCTATTACCAGGACAATGATTATGATTATGCATTAGTTCATAACACACGTAAACACACGGCGTACTGTCCAACAACACGTAGACATGCAAAGTCTTTTTAGTGATGTGAGTGGTAGTAATTGCTGGTCCTGTGTTGCTGCTGATGGGCCAGCGTCACAGCGTCGTTCTCAGTGTGTTTCTGGCCAACGCTTTATGGTAACACAGCCCTGCCAAGCTGAATCATTTCCCAGACTCTTAACAGATGATTACTGCAGCCATGTGAACAAATCAGTCTCAGCTCTGGAACAATGGCTACGAGAACTTAACACCAGGACTTCGCCGAGCTACTAAACAGTGAAATATCCTAAAAATAGAATACACAACGTCTACCTTTCAAGATCGCTGTTTCCCTGAGGTAGTTTAGTTCCAATGGAATCCTCTGTACATTCCAGAACCATGACCAAAATCATTCCGGAATGTTATCATAAATGTGTTTTGGTTGACACCTACCTAACCCTGTGAGGTAGTTCTAAAGATTTGATTGGTAATTGCTACGAAGTTAGTCCATCATAGGTCGAAAAGATGACTAGTCTGAAATAGCAGGGGAGAGGGGAACTCTGAGTAGCATGGATAATGACCTTGCTTATTAATCCAACTCAATATATCTCAAGAGTTCCCAGAACTAATGCAGAAAATGGCCCTCGATATAGGTTTTTCTGTAGAGCTTTTGAAATGTTCTCATGACAAGAACATGTCATGCCGACCAGTCATGGATGGGAAACAAGATATGAATCACTATTTTCCTTATTATGATTGTTATTGTAATCTCTGAATTCTGTGAAATATGCTGGTACTCTGTAGTAACACATGCTTAAATAGCTCAGATGTCAGGAAGCATCACCTTGAGCATTTAAAAAAAAATTAAACATTTTATTTAACTAGGCAAGTCAGTTAAGAACAAATTCTTATTTACAATGACGGCCTAGCGGGGAACAATGGGTTAGCTCCCTTGTTCAAGGGCAGAACAACAGATTTCTGGGATTCAAACCAGCAACCTTTTGGTTAATGGCCCAATGCTCTAACCACTGGGCTACCTGCCGCATCAAGAGATACCTTACACAGTACATATAAACAACTACCACCTCTGCTCCACAAAGGGACCGCAATATGTGAAATATAAGTGAAATATAATGCCTAACTGTAGAGTAACCACTTACCTACCTCAATTCCTAACAATACACACTACTGCTGCTCATTATCCATGCTTCAGCAGGGAACCTTCCCGCTCCAGCTCGGTCCTCCTGTGTGTTGATGGTATCTGTTGTTCTCTACAGGGGCCTAAAGGCGAGAGAGGAGACAAGGGAGAGGCAGGACCACCCGGAGCTGCCGGACCCGCTGGCGCCAAAGGACCCCCTGGAGATGATGGACCCAAAGGCAACCCCGTAAGCTTCAGTCTCTACCCCAACCTGTGCAGGGATAGAACCACAGACGTTTGTGAATGAAAATAAATGTCCTTGATTGCTTCTGGGCGGTTTATTTAATTTTAAGCCAAGTTTTAAGAGCTAAAAAGCCTTTTTATTAGGACAGGTTGTCTTTTTTTTTCTTCTTTTTGAACGTGGTAATGAACTGTGGTGAGTGCTTTGCTGACATTACCGTCTGCAGCATCAGGAAGCCAAGGTTTACACAAAGTGCCTTTGTCAGTTGATATGGTCTATTCATAAAGCTTCACCTCTCATCTTCAGATTAATGACAATCATTAGAAACAAACCTGATGGTGTTGGCCTTGGTCACATACGTTGAAGATTCTAGTATTTTGTATATTATTGATAATATTATACTGGTGTTTTATTTGTTCTCCTGCCTTTCCTTCACCTTCCAGGGGCCGGTTGGTTTCCCTGGAGACCCTGGTCCACCCGGTGAGGCCGGTGTTGCTGTACGTATTACATCATTATACCACTAATTCAACTGTAAAGATCCCACTATTACCATTACCTAGATCATGGTGATCCATCTCACATGTTCATATCTCTTCTCCCTAGGGAACTGATGGCTCTGCGGGAGAGAAAGGAGAGGATGGTGAATCTGGTCAGCCTGTAAGTCCATATGTCATAAATATCATTAACACAACAATAAGGGGACTGAAAAATCTGCTTGATTATATAACTCTGGTTTACAGTTGGCAGCACGATAGCGGGCGACTGTACGAGCGCATTACCATCACCATTAACTATTAGTCTGTCATAATGGTCTATACAAATAGCCTATCCCATTTAGCATAACCGCTAAAGCCCCTTGTGTGCTTGGCCTGTAGTAAATTCCCATAAGCTTTTATTTATGAATAAGTACCTGCAATAGAGAACATTGAATCATATAATTTACTTCTTAAGGTCTAGTACAGTATATGAGTCTGTTTATTCATTTTATAGATTTTAATTTGAAATATGAACAACAAATCAGATGATTTAAGCCTTTGTGAGGGTGTGAATTAAAATACTTATTAACATTGATGGATGTAAATGAGATTTGCAAGTGCTGGGAAAATAAAAGGAGACTTTAAATGCAATAGGAATGAGGTCACGATTTTGTGTGTGTGTGTGTGTGTGTGTGTGTGTGTGTGTGTGTGTGTGTGTGTGTGTGTGTGTGTGTGTGTGTGTGTGTGTGTGTGTGTGTGTGTGTGTGTGTGTGTGTGTGTGTGTGTGTGTGTGTGTGTGTGTGTGTGTTGGTTCAGAGTAAGGCGTTATGTAAAGTGAAGTTAAAGTATCATAAAGTTTTGTCATGGCTCAGTGAAGTTTAACTTTGAAAGGGAGAACATGTTTTTTCCATTCTCTGATTAACAGTGTTTCAATATAAGCCACATCACACAGTTGAATAATTCTGTAAATTCCTATCCACTCTGAGTTGTATTCTCCACTTTCTAATTTTGTGTACGTCAAATATTTGGTTATGCTAACCTAAATGTGCTATGATTGCTTCCAATTAAATGAGATAATTGGGTGAAGCAGGTTCTGAAAACAGACGTGATATTTAAGACTACAGTGTGTGACTTCAAAAATAGATAGTCTAATGTCAATATGCAGTCACACATTTCTCTATTTGTAAGGATAATGGTGGTTTTGTACTATCTATTTCAAAGAATATGACTATATACTGTATCATGTTAATATACCTTTATACACAGCACACTGTTAATGTGCATGAAGACCCCTAACTCTCTTACCTTCTCTATTCTATTCTTCTTATTCGTCTACTTCTTCTTCTGTCCATCCCAGGGTCCTCCTGGTCCATCTGGTGAATCTGGTCCACCTGGTCCTCCCGGCAAGAGAGTAAGTCTCAACATCTTCATCATCATAGTCATCATCCCCACCAACACACCACAGACGTCAGCATCACTGTTTGTTATATGAAATGGCATCATACTGCAGCTTTGACCCCGATCAGATAAAAGATTGAACAACGTTGTACGTTTATATTGAGCGTTTAATCGTAACTCTCTGATCGAGCCCCGTTTGGCCTAGATTTGATTGTGTGACTGAACCCAACTGTCCACTATTCAACACCTATTGAGATAGCTCGATGAAATATATTCGTCGGATTATAAAACCAGACAATGGAATGCTCTCAGTCATAGTTGATTAAACCTATAGTCCTCAGGTGAGAATTCTTTACTCTGAACAATAACTCCAAACTCTACAACTCAATTTCCCCCCAGGAGAACCTGCATGATTCATTCTCATCAAAAAGTGGGAGAGAAAAACAATGTGTGATATTTGCAGGGTCAGGGCCACTGAGCCGTCTGTACATGGAAATGAACGATATCTCAAAGCCCACTGAGCCGTCTGTACATGGAAATGAAAGATATCTCAAAGCCCATAGAGAAATGAAGGGCTTGATGTCTGGAATAGTTTTTTTTTTCTCAGTGAGAAATTGAAAATAGGTTTTAGAAAGAAAAAAAAAGAGAGAGAAAAAAAGGCCCAAAACTAATTTACCTGTGTCTAGCTGAGGGAAGAGAGATATCTCCCCTGACACACTATTGATCTAGGCTAGTTTGACTGACAGCCACGGCCAAACAAAGGCATGACGCTAGTAACATTAGATTGAATGGCTGTAGTGTAGTGAGATGTCATTACACAGACAGGTCAGCCGTCGCTGACTCAGTTCACCCAGTAAAAATTGACGTTTTGGACATTTTGGTGGTCTCCAAGGCAAAGATAACGTTTTAGATTGAATTTGAAATGCTTTTTATGATCATGATGACCGAGGGCAATCATATCTGATGTTTATTGTATAAAGCTACTGTCATATAAATTCCCTCTCGACGTTCCCTGGAAGTAATCAAGTGAAACATCATTTGTGGTAGGCTTATGTTAGTTGAAGGGAGCCGACATTAGTGAATCCCAAATAATGCATTAAGTTCTTTCTGTCGGGTGTTAAATTATTTCTTTAAATGAAAATTCGCAATTATTGTCCCACATTTCTCAAATTTGCTATCTCAAGCTATCTTCTGCAACAACGTTATGGCACAGGCCCATAGCATAAAATATGTGCATTTTTACAAATAACGGCAATTGCTTTTGCAATGTGCTTGATGGAATTCACATTCAGAGTATTTAACATCATATCAGCATATGCAGCGCCTAATGGCCAAGGGATTATGTTAGGAAAACGACTATTTCATCATCATAGGTATTTAATCGCCTTCCTCCAAAAAGTGTAACCTAGAACGACTTCTGCAACTCCCAGGCATTCTGCTCCTCTGAATCAGTCACTTGGGGCTAGAGTTGTTTTGCATTTAACTTTGCAGGGTTTTTTTGCTTTCTCTGCAGTTTGTCCATAGCAATTTAAAATGAATCTGAAATCTCTCTCCAACTCCTACAGGCCCTGTCCGAAGCCATTTAGCAGCAGAGCAGTTCTTTATTTATTTTAATCTTCATTTTTTTTTTTATCTTAAAGTGCAACTGAAGGCCATAAACTATTCATCTGATAGAAAATGGACTATTAGTCAGAAACAGTTATTTTAGTGTCAAAATGGACTACAAAGTGTAAATAGGATAATTTCATTAATAAAGTCGGTCTCGTCCAAAACAGAGTTTTGTAGGTGAGTTAGTCATGACTTACTTGAGGGTAGGGTTTTGACTTCGACATGCTCACTTGCCCACTAAAACAGGACACACAGCTGCGGTGATTGCTCTCTATCCAATCTTACAGCAGAACACAGACAGTGAGACAGATCTTGCAATCAGAGCAGCGGATCTGACTTTGTTTACATAAAACGACACGTCACATATCGTAGTCAAAGACGTCAAAATGAATAACAGTTTTTAGAAAAGTTATCTTAGAATTATTCTGACTATTTTGAGGAAGTGATACTTTGTTCCTACGGTGTCTCATGGGGGACAAGCATCAGTACCTGCCATATTGAAACACACCTCCAAGACTAAAATCAAATGTTTCTTTAATGAACAACAGAGAAACACATACGGAATCAGTGACTTCAGTCGCTCTAATGCTATGGTTTTCTCTCTGTAGATATTCATGGTGAAAACTATATAAACAGTGACATATCATTTACAGTTTAGAGTACTTAATTTGTTTCTAGACTGCTGCTGTATTTATACTTCCCCTGGACAAGACAACATACACATCAGCTACAGTAGGCATTTAGACGTTTGGCAGCAGCATCCTATTCACAAACAGAAATAAACAGACCATTTTTGAACCATTGCTCACAACACATCTAGCGAGGATGAAGAGAGCGAAACAAAGCAGATGCTGCCCTGTTTGACCACATCTCTACATGGGCAATCAGTCAAAACACAAAACCCTGCTGCCCTGCTGCCATCTCCTGCCTTCCCATACTGTCTGATCAGAGAAGAATGGGCCTCTCTGTGGACTGCATGTGGTTTTGATGTGAGGACCTCTTGTGTAGTTGAAAGAGACAGCTTTAGGCCTCGGAGAGATGGCCAGAGAGAGAGATGAACTGGAAAACCTTGAAGTGATTGGAGACTATTGAGGGAGAGGTGTGCGTGTCTGTGTGTCTGTGTGTGTGTGTGTGTGTGTGTGTGTGTGTGTGTGTGTGTGTGTGTGTGTGTGTGTGTGTGTGTGTGTGTGTGTGTGTGTGTGTGTGTGTGTGTGTGTGTGTGTGTGTGTGTGTGTGTGTGTGTGTGTGTGTGTGTGTGTGTGTATAAGGTCGTTCAGTAAGTAGTTCATTTCACAAAGCATGTCCAGTCCCGTTCAGTCAAACAGATCTTTATAAACTTGCTGGGAAATTGAGGTAGACTTTTCAAGGACATTTGATCACTAATACAGTTTTCATCAGTGTTGGATTGAATGATAATATTATTGGGGGGAGAAACTGGAATTACTAGGTATGGACTGGCTGATGGATTTCTTCATGTGATTCTCAACCCCACATTCAGGAATGACTTGTTTTTGAGTTGATACTATGGCTAGTTCAAATATTCAACCTTAATCACATTATTTGCAGTGTTTGATTTCACTTTGTCTTTGGTTTATTTTTTATTAGTACAGCCCTGTAGCCAATAGTTTGTTCAAGCAGCTTCTCCTTTCCTCATTACTCAGTTGAAGCCATTGAAATATTGCACTGCAAACACAACACTGGGTTTTTACTGGTGTGTTTGTGATTGATGTCAAATGGATGCATGTCACAGTAACAAATTGTTACAATTCACCTGAAATACTGACCTCACAATGTTGTTGTTGACTCTGCACATGCACACACACATACTCTGACTAATAGACATGCACACAAACACACATATGCGCGCACACACACAACAACACTCTGCTGTGGGATGCTAAAGCATGTCTTCTTGTCTTCCCCAGGGCCCCCCAGGAACTGCCGGTGCAGAGGGTAGACAAGGAGAGAAGGGCGCCAAGGTAACCTAGAAAATCAATTCAGCCTTTGCCCAGAGAGCAGTCTCAGCAACTCCAGGCTCCAGCTAGCCCCCAATGCTTCACCCCTCATTCCCCTCCCCTCATCCTCCTCCCCTCATCTCCCTCCCCTCTCCTCTCATCTCCCTGCTCTCTCCCCTCATCTCCCTGCTCTCTCCCCTCATCTCCCTGATCCCTCCTCTCATCCCCGTACCCTCATCTCCCTCCCCTCTTCTCCATCCCCTCATCTCCCTCCCCTCATCTCCCTGCTCTCTCCCCTCATCTCCCTGCTCCCTCCTCTCATCCCATCCCCTCATCTCCCTCCCCTCATCTCCATCCCCTCATCTCCCTCCCCTCTCCCCTCATCTCCATCCCCTCATCTCCCTCCCCTCTCCCATCATCTCCATCCCCTCATCTCCCTCCCCTCTCCCCTCATCTCCATCCCCTCATCTCCCTCCCCTCTCCCCTCATCTCCATCCCCTTATCTCCCTCCCCTCTCCCCTCATCTCCCTGCTCTCTCCCCTCCCCTCTCCCCTCATCTCACTGCTCTCTCCCTTCATCTCCCTGCTCTCTCCCCTCATCTCCCTCCCCTAATTTCCCTTCTCTCTCCCCTCATCTCTCTCCCCTCTCCCCCTCCCCTCTCCCCTCATCCCATCTCTCTCCCCTCATCTCCCTCCCCTCTCCTCTCATCTCCCTGCTCTCTCCCCTCATCTCCCTGCTCTCTCCCCTCATCTCCCTGCTCCCTCCTCTCATCCCCGTCCCCTCATCTCCCTCCCCTCTTCTCCATCCCCTCATCTCCCTCCCCTCATCTCCCTGCTCTCTCCCCTCATCTCCCTGCTCCCTCATCTCCTCTCATCCCATCCCCTCATCTCCCTCCCCTCATCTCCATCCCCTCATCTCCCTCCCCTCTCCCCTCATCTCCATCCCCTCATCTCCCTCCCCTCTCCCCTCATCTCCATCCCCTCATCTCCCTCCCCTCATCTCCATCCCCTTATCTCCCTCCCCTCTCCCCTCATCTCCCTGCTCTCTCCCCTCCCCTCTCCCCTCATCTCACTGCTCTCTCCCTTCATCTCCCTGCTCTCTCCCCTCATCTCCCTCCCCTAATTTCCCTTCTCTCTCCCCTCATCTCTCTCCCCTCTCCCCCTCCCCTCTCCCCTCATCCCATCTCCCTCCCCTCATCTCCCTCCCCTCACCCCCCCACCATCTCCCTCCCCTTATGTCCCCCCCTCTCCCCTCTCCCCTCATCCCCCTCCCCTTACCCCCGTTGTTATCTAACGCTTCAGATGTTAGCCATGACACTTTTTGAGCAGGGGAATGCATCAACATAACAGTCAGCTATACTAGCATAGAATACATTCATCTGAATCTCAAAACAGCAGAAGCTATGGCTCTTTGACAGTACACACAGCAAGGATGTCAGGTTGACAAGCAGCCTGTTATTTTACCATCTGTTGTTAGGGTTTTTAAATGAACTGTAGATCAGAAATATGAACACAAAGAGATCATGTTAACATGGTATTGCTTGTGTTTCTTTTTATATTATTTTGATCATCCAAACCAGATGGAAAGGACTTCATGTAGAGTTATGTCATTGTGACAATCTTGTCCCTTCCTACAGGGTGAGTCTGGAGCTGAGGGACCCCCAGGTAAAACTGGCCCAGTCGGCCCACAGGGGCCCTCAGGAAAGCCCGGTCCAGAAGGTCTGCGTGGAATCCCTGGCCCTGTTGTAAGTCCAAGATCCAACGTTCCATCATATTTCCCTATATTCACCAATGTTTACACACGTGCACACACACACGCGCACACACACGCGCACACACAAACACGCACACACACGCGCACACACAAACGCGCACACATGCACACACACACGCACACACGCACACACACACACACACACACACACACACACACACAGACACACACACACACACACACACACACACACACACACACACACACACACACACACACACACACACACACACACACACACACACACAGAGAGAGACCAAACAGCCCTTAAGCAGTATGACAACAGTGCTCATGGAATAATCGATAGTCCCATTTGGCTTGTACTTTATACATTTCTGTTGTTTATTCGAACACACTTTTTTGTGGTATTCCTACAATTAATCATAGAGCCGGGCACATGAAATCAATATGAGGCCATAAGAGTTACAGCAGGCTGTAATGATGGACTATAATTGGATGGCTTTTCTCTTCTCAGGGTGAACAAGGACTTCCTGGTTCCTCTGGACAAGACGGCCCACCTGGACCTATGGTGAACAGAGATAATGTGGCCTCTCTCTCTCTCTCTCTCTCTCTCTCTCTCTCTCTCTCTCTCTCTCTCTGTAGCTCTTTCTTTCTATTATTACCTCTCTCCTCTTTCTCTCTCTCTCTACTGTGGTGTTGTAATTGATTTCTAACCCCCCTTGTCTCTCTGTGATTATTAGGGACCCCCTGGTCTCCCAGGTCTGAAGGGTGACCCCGGGACCAAGGGTGAAAAGGTGAGCTCGCCTCAATTTCCCATCCCAAAGAGCTTGTTGATTTGATTTCTCTGATCCCAGAAGGGGTTGGGAGTTCAACCTGTAGCGGGATGGGACCATGACTATGAGCATGGCTGGGATGGGACCTAGAGTTCCCCTCACCTGAACTTTATAACCGGCAATTCTAGAAAGATCAAACACACCATTTATTTCGGTACAGCAATACATTTGTAACAGGCTTTATCACTATGAAAATACAATTGTTTTTTTTTATGTTACTCAGTAAATTAAAAGTGAAATTTGGAGAAAGCTGGTAGCCATTTTGAATTGAATAAGATCCTACTTCTTAGCCTTCTCTATTTGACACACAGCATCAGCTCTGCCAGTGGACTCTCAGTAATGCAGCACAAAGCATTGCAGTAATATCCCAAAAAATGAAAGCAGGATTGACAGGGATTGGTTTAAAAGGACACCATGGGTAGCTTTTCATGTGGCTATTTGTCATGCTTTCAAATCAATGGGACTGGTTAAGAATAAAATCTTTTCCAGCCATCGTTATTGTGAATATTGTCCTCAGTTGCACTCACAGAGAAATTCAGAGAAATTGTTTTGTAAGTCTCCCAAAAATGTTTAGGTTAAAATGCTTTCAGATTTGTTCAATAATGTTCATTATTTGCAGCTGATTTGTATTTCACTTGATTGAATGGTGACGGTTATAGCCGGGTGTAGTGATGCATCGTCTTAAAATGTTTTGACTCAATTTTTCCAGTCTTCATGACTCTTGTTTTGTGTGTGTGTCCTCCAGGGTCATTCAGGTCTGATTGGTCTGATTGGACCCCCTGGCGAGCAGGGAGAGAAGGGAGACCGAGGCTTGCCCGGACCCCAGGGTTCTCCTGGAGGCAAGGGCGACGGTGTAAGTGATTAATGACCTCATCTGTTTGCCATTCGTGAACCTATTTGCCCTCCACCAGGAAGTACAATGCTATTGGTCTGATTGCAGTTCACTGAGAAAGTTGTTTATAATGACACATTATCTGCTTTATATTGTGCAGCAAGCACTCCAATGCACCATATATACTTACGCATCAAGTATACGCTCTTCCGAAATTAATACTGACTTGACTTGACCATTACTCATATACAGTACTGTAGAAATATACACGCGTTGCCTTCTTGTGGCAGGATTAGTCTTTCAAGGTGAATTATATGTGTAAAAAAACCCGAATGTAACGCCCATTACAGGGATTCTAATGCTCTGCTTTCCATGGCATTCTGTTAATATCCTATTTCTCTCCCAGCCTCATTGGATATCAATTGTCCTGTATACCAAAGCATCTTTTTTCCTGGAAGTTAGAAATGTCATGCGGTACTCGAACAGGGTCAGTCCTCTAGTCTGATGAAGCTCCACATTAAGGCGCTCATCCATTTTTAAATAAACATTGCAGATTGAGTGAATGTGCAATTTGAGACCCGCCGCGGCCTTTCGGCAGCCTTGCTCCGTGATTTAAAGAGATGGAATGGATTAAACATCTTCACATTGAGCCTAATGAAATTGTAATGTTCCCTTTCTCTGTCTTAGAAGAATGGTGGGCGGGGAAAAAAACGTGTCTCCTTCTATCGGTCTCTATTTTAGGCTTGAGGAACAGGCGTCGCCGTTTGAGCTATATTTGTCACAATGAAATGGGAAATAAACATGTTAGGACTCATTAACACGCTGCTAGGGGTTTTTATTGTTTCCCCTTGTATTCTACCCTGCTTTATCCCACTGTCATCTCACTGATGTCTGGTCTCTTCTTCACAGGGTATTGGTGGCTCTTCAGGTCCTCTCGGTCCTCCTGGTCCTCCAGGCCTGCCTGTAAGACAGTCCCCTGCTTTCTCTGTTTTCTTAATAGTATACCTTCACAGTTCAAATATCACAATAATGTTTAAACACATTCCTCTGCTATTTATTCACTGTGCGTCTTGGCTGTCTCTTCCAGGGTCCTGGAGGTCCTAAGGGATCTAAGGGTTCATCGGTAAGATCTGTTGAACCACTCTTTGTTTCAACTGGTGAAAGTTGGTGACAGTCATTTAAAGGAGTGTTTGTTAGATGCAAAGTTAACAACATGCTTATATCTCCATGTTCTTTCCAGGGTCCTGCTGGTCAGAAGGGAGACACCGGTACGATCGGTCCACCTGGTCCTCCTGTGAGTATTAACCTTTGGCGTCCAGTATAAAACTGAAAACAGGGCATTTACGTTATTAGGTGAAATTCAAAAGGGTTATTTCTAGAAAATGATCTGAAGCATACGCTGTCACACTATGGGATTCCGTACCAATATTTTCCTTCTTCCTTTCTGCTCAACAGGGTCCCCCTGGCGAGGTGATCCAGCCACTGCCCATCCAGTCTCCCAAGAAGAACCGCAGACATGCAGACATGCAGGCAGACGCGGCGGGCACCATGATGGACTACGGAGACGGCATGGAGGACATCTTTGGTTCGCTCAACAACCTCAAACAGGACATTGAGAGGATGAAGTACCCAATGGGCACACAGAACAACCCAGCCAGGACCTGCAAAGACCTGCAGCTCGCCCACCCAGAGTTCCCTGATGGTGAGTCACAGAGAGGGGGATCATGGGTAATATGCTAATGCCTTGGCTGTGATTGGCGGCCATTTTGTTGAGCTAGATAAGGACATCTTTCGTATTTGGTATTTTATTAGGATCCCATTTCTATGTTGTCAAGGCAGCAGCTACTCTTCCTGAGGTCCAAACAGGGATAAAACATTACATAAAAGAAAACATTATACAAATGTACATTGCTCTATTATATTACAGTACTACAATACTACCGTCTTTGACTGTGTTTGCTTATTTCATAGCAGTGATATTGGGGGTGTAGATTATATATTTGCAGGTAGAGTGTGTTGCTGTGGGGAATAGCACTGAAAACAAGGCCTCCTTGGGGTTATACTTAACATTCAACAGACTGTCCGTAATTGATACAAGAGAAATGTCAGGTCCTTCCTTGACCTTTTTAAAGTTATTTCTAACTTTTTCTCTCCTTAAGATGATAATAAAATAGTATAGTGGCTGCATAACATGTAGTGGCATGATGTCCAGCCGCATTTACGTCACCTTTCATCTCTCGTGATTTAAACACATGGATGTCATGGCGCAGTTTAACCCGATCCGTACCGAGACCCTAGCAAAAATCGGCTTTTCATTTGTCTGACTTTCAATTACCTGAATGTTCTGCCCTTGCATTTAGCCTCAGAGTGAAGTAAGTATTTGACCATTTTATTTTCAGGACAACCATGGATACAAGTAGAACACAACGCTATTTGACGTAAACAGTTGCATTCATGAGTTTTACTGACAAATGTCAATAAAAAAAATAGCTCAAACCATTCAGACTCTACAGACGTTTTTGTAAAAAAGACCTGGCCCTGGGACCCTTCAGGATCCGCCCTTGTCTCACAAACACAGGTCTAGCTCAGCCCCCGGTAATCACACAGACGAATGATTGGTACCAACGGATGCAGAAGTAATAGACAAATCCAACGACACAACCCAGTCTGTAGCGCAAACACATCTTGTTTAAAAAGGGGTGGTGGGCATCGTGGTGGGACGTGTTGGGTCTCAAGTTAAACGTGTTTGGCTTTGAAATGTTTCATTTTGAGTGCTTGGTGAAGTCGTGGGAACTTGAGAGAACTAAAGATTCACGTATTTAATTGATTCATTGGGTTTTTCCACAGGCGAGTACTGGATAGATCCTAACCAGGGATGTTCAGGGGACTCCTTCTCTGTCTACTGTAACTTCACGGCTGGAGGAGAGACCTGTATCTACCCAGACAGGAAGTCCAGCGGAGTGAGTGGCATTTTTATTTCCCCCAAGAGGCCTGCACATACTGTACTGTCAAGTAAAGCATGGAGTCAAGCCATAGTCTTGTTCAATTCTAGATACTGTTCTGATGTTTTCATTCATATGCCAGTCAGGGCTGTGAGACTGGGAGATGCATGTTTGGTGATGTTTCCTGGGTTCACTGCTTGGCCATTAACTTCGAGCTGTCAAAAATACCCATTTGATCTTGTTTTGTGATGATCTTGTGAATTTGTCGTTTACATTCATACTGTATTCTGTGTGAATTGTACAAATGTAAAGACATGAAGAAAATAGATGCATTAGATAGATGCAACTCAAAGGTTGGAATTGACATAATTGTCAAGACATACAGTATAGACATAAACTGTATACAAACAGAAACAAACTGATATACACATACTTAGGTATCAAATAATGACTATACTGTAGTGATTCTCCTGTACGTTAAGATCTGAGGGATGGGGTATCTAGCTGCATATTGTACTTAACATTTGATGCATCACAACAAAACGGAATTCCAGGAACCAGTTGTATTCATAGTTCTTGTCAAGACCTATGTGCTCCATTTGTTTGGCTCCACAGGTCAGAATATCTTCATGGCCCAAAGAAATACCAGGGTCGTGGTTCAGTGAATTTAAGCGGGGTAAACTAGTAAGTGCACCCTCGATTCTACCCTACCATCCTGCGCCACTCTCCTCACAAAATAATTGTCTCCTCTCCACAATACTAAACTAAGAGGATTTCTCAGGCTTCCACTCTGCAATGTCCCTGTCTTCTGTCCCTCAGTACAGAGGCACTTCAGAAGTGGCCGTTAGGCCACAAATAGACAAGATGACAAGAGTGTCTCTGGAAGTGACCCCACGTTGCTAGCCACAAAGGGATCGAGACCTCTCATATAAGAACTCTCATCAGCCCCTTCAGACCCATCACAGTCACATTTCATACACTTTGGGAATGATGAAGGACGCTTAAGGATGAGGAGGAAAGCGCTCTATCACTTTCAGACTCAATTTGGCCGTGGTCTGAGAGAGAGAGATTGTATAACTGATGCTGACAAGATGTTTGATAAGAACTCTTGGGATGGAACACTTCTAATCAGTACATTGTATCCAATCCCATGCTTCAATTTCTGACCTCTAAATCTATTTTCTGTTTTCTCCCACCCCTTCCTCCAATAAACAGTTTTCATACGTTGACGCAGCTGGCAACACAATAAACGAGGTTCAGATGACCTTCCTGAAACTACTGACTGCCTCTGCCAGGCAGAACTTCACCTATAACTGCCACCAGTCTGTGGTGTGGCACGACGAGACCACCGACAGCTATGACAAGGCGCTGCGATTCCTAGGATCCAACGACGAGGAGATATCCTATGACAACAACCCCTACATCAGGGCCCTCGCAGACGGATGCGCGGTAAGGGCTGCCTCTCAATACTTCCTGTCTCTAATGGTGATAGTTCAAGCACTTTAGCGAAAGTCTCTGGAATTTTGCATCCCTATTGTTGGAGCTTAAGTAAATGCCCCATTGATTGTTTGGTTGGACTTGTTTACTAGCTCCAACGAGGTTGTAATTGACTGAAAGCACACTGTCTAATGTTTCCCCCCCCCCCCCCCCCCCCCCCCCCCATTGTCTCTTTACAGACGAGGAAGGGCTACGGAAAGACTGTGATAGAGATTAATACTCCCAAAATCGATCAGGTTCCCATCATAGATGTCATGTTGTATGACTTTGGAGATGCCAGCCAGAAGTTTGGATTTGAAGTGGGTCCAGTCTGCTTCCTTGGCTAACTAAAAAAACAAAAAAACTTGGTGGGGTCAGAAAGAAAGTCAAGACATTTTGGATACCACCGAGCCCCCCCACCCTTTTCCATGCCACATGCAAGTTTTGAATAAAAAAAAAAATGGTGTAGCGAACATGTCTTGCCATGTATGTATGTATTACCTAGAAAAATACTTGTTGCCCTTGTAGGGCTAGAATCACATGACTTAAAACTGTTATGGAGCAAAGGTGAAGGACATTTGAAGGCGTGGCAGGGTAAGGGTGAACAGGAGAAGAACGAGGGAGGTCGAAAGGAGAGAGACACCTCTTTTCTGCTTTCTCCGGGTGCTGTACAAAAGAAATGACTATAATGGTGCTTGTTCAAACAACAAAATAAAGAGGTGCTAAGAAAGAAGGTGCATTTTGATGCTAAAAAAAAAACTGTAATTATTATTTTGTACAATCTGTTTTTTCTGAATCCACTTTCAAAACTTGCATGTGTATCAGAATCACATCTGGCTCTTAATTTCAATGTTCGTAAACAAAATATATATATATATAAGTTAAAGAAATGAATAAAAACAGACAGAGAGAAAGAAATAATTCTGATATTTTGTTGATGAATAAATACTGTGTACCTGTTATGAAGCAAATACAATTAGTATTCAAACGATTCCCTATTTCTAATGATAACGCATCCCTTTTGTATATATTGACCATCCAAAGCTCTAGGTTATTTGCAGTTTTGCCCTTCAAGACCATAGGTGAAACAATAGGAAACATCTCACCAGCACACATATGGCAACATATCCCACTAATGTTGTGATCCTGTGCTTGTATTAAGCAATCATGAAATTCATTCTTCTTTTTATTTAAGTAAATTTGTTGTTTTGATTTGTTTAAAAAAAAAAAAATCTGTCCGTTTTTCTTTTTGGTCGTATACCTCAAGCTTTCTTGATAACCATAAGATCCATGGATGTTATGCCCTGTATATATCTTGGTTAAACAATTAAGTTTATATATTTTGGGTGGGGAATTTTTTAAAGAAAGAAATACTTATCGGTTAGACATCTTCTGTTCAGATCCTTCTGTGAATACAATGATAAGTCCTTTAGGTGACCCATTTTTGTAACTAAAATGAGAAAATGTTTTAATGTGCTTTTAATGGTTCATTTAAAATATTAAAACTGGATTCTAAACAACAGTGAATGGAATGTCTGCATTGTTTGTTTTACGTTTTATTTTGTAAAAGAGAGAGGACTCGGGATGTGGCATCAATGTATCATCCATTGTATTGTTGTAAAAAGCACGTCAAGGTATTACAGTACATGCAGAAGGTATTCAGACCACTTTTTCCACATTTTGTTACATTACAGCCTTATTCTAAAATGGATTCAATTGTTTTCTTCCCTCACCAATCTACACACAATACCCCATAATGACAAAGTAAAAACAGGTTTTTAGACATTTTTGCAAATGTATTACAAAAATAATTGAAATATCACATTTACATAAGTATTCAGACCCTTCACTCAGTACTTTGCTGAAGCACCTTTGGCAGCGATTACAGCGTAGAGTCTTCTTGGGTATGACGCTACAAGCTTGGCACACCTGTATTTGGGGAGTTTCTCCCATTCTTCTCTGCAGATCCTCTCAAGCTCAGTCAGGTTGGATGGGGAGCGTCACTGTAAAGTTATTTTCAGGTCTCTCCAGAGATGTTTGATCAGTTTCAAATCCGGGGTCTGGCTGGGCCACTCAAGGACATTCAGAGACTTGTCCCGAAGCCACTCCTGTGTTGTCTTGGCTGTGTGCTTAGCGTTGTTGTCCTGTCGGAAGGTTCACCTTCGCCCCAGTTTGAGGTCCTTAGCGCTCTGGAGCAGGTTTTCATCAATGATGTACTTTGCTCATTCATCTGTCCCTTGATCCTGATTAGTCTCCCAGTCCCAGTTGCTGAAAACAATTCCCCACAGCGTGATGCTGCCACCACCATGCTTCACTGTAGCGATGGTGCCAGGTTCCTCCAGACGTGATGCTTGGCATTCAGGCCAAAGAGTTGAATCTTGTTTTCATCAGACCAGAGAATCTTCGTCTGAGTCCTTTAGGTCCCTTTTGGCAAACTCCAAGCGGGCTGTCATATGCCATTTACTGAGGAGTGGCTTCCCTCTGGCCACTCTACCATAAAGGCCTGATTGGTGGAGTGCTGCAGAGATGTTTGTCCTCCTGGCAGGTTTTCCCATCGCCACAGAGGAACCCTTCTCCCCCGATTGCTCAGTTTGGCTGGACGGCCACCTCTAGGAAGAATATTTGTGGTTCCAAACGTCTTCCATTTAGGAATGATGGATGCCACTGTGTACTTGGTGACCTTCAATACTGCAGACATTTTTTGGTACCCTTCCCCAGATCTGTACCTCAGAGGTCTATGGACAATTTATTTGACCTCCTGGCTTGGTTTTTGCTCTGACATGCACTGTCAACTATGGGAACTTTTATAGACTTGCCTTTCCAAATCATGTCCAATCAATTGAATTTACCTCAGGTGGACTCCAATCAAGTTGTAGAAACATCTGAAGGATGGTCAATGGCAACAGGATGCACCTGAGCTCAATTTCGAGTCTCATAGCAAAGGGTCTGAATACTTTTGTAAATAAGGTATTCCAGTTTATTTTTATTTTTACACGTGGTCAAACATTGTCATGATGGTGTATTGTGTGTAGATTGATGAGGATCTTTTTTTATTTCATCAATTTTAAAATAAGGCTGGGACGTAAACAAAATGTGGAGAAAGTCAACTGGCCTGAAAACTTTCCGAATGCACCGTATACAGCATGGAGGTTATGTGAATCTTCAAAGTCAATTGCCAACAGAAAGTTATTTCTATCCTAAACCATTTGTCTCTCTTTGAGCAATACTGACAATACTTTTCAAGGCTATAGTCCAGTAAAAAACATTGCCAAAGGAAATAAACATTTGAGAACATCTACATGATGAGTTCAATAAGATTTACCACAAGACGCGATCAAGACCTATGGGACGGACACCTTTATTGAAGAAACAAGAAACCGTCCACAAAAGTTTGAATGCTATTGATTTCACAGTGAGATTAAGAAAGTCATTACGACTTTGCGTGTTGATTTAAATTGTTGTTGTAAATCCAGGGTCTCATTAGAATGTTAATTAAGCCTTTCCAAAATCTCATTTGATTATCTAAGGAAACCGACGCGCGCAAGGATTTGAATCAACTTGAATAGAAATCAATGTCTATGCCTGACTTTTTGTTTACTTTCTGAGGGTGTTTGTATGAGTTCAACAGAAATCTTACGTCATGCTCTTGCTTGGCTATGGATTTGGATGCCATCCAAAGAACAGATCACTTTGAAATAGTTTTGGACACCCCAAAAAATGCTATTGATTATATGATGAATCGCATTTTATAACTGTAGTAAAAGTAAATGGAAAAATGGCTTCCTCTAAATTGTTGATTTTCCCTGAGGAATTCCAAGTAGACGATATACTCTATAAGACTACATGCAATCAGTCTCTTCAGATACAGTGCCTTGCGAAAGTATTCGGCCCCCTTGAACTTTGCGACCTTTTGCCACATTTCAGGCTTCAAACATAAAGATATAAAACTGTATTTTTTTGTGAAGAATCAACAACAAGTGGGACACAATCATGAAGTGGAACGACATTTATTGGATATTTCAAACTTTTTTAACAAATCAAAAACGGAAAAATTGTGCGTGCAAAATTATTCAGCCCCTTTACTTTCAGTGCAGCAAACTCTCTCCAGAAGTTCAGTGAGGATCTCTGAATGATCCAATGTTGACCTAAATGACTAATGATGATAAATACAATCCACCTGTGTGTAATCAAGTCTCCGTATAAATGCACCTGCACTGTGATAGTCTCAGAGGTCCGTTAAAAGCGCAGAGAGCATCATGAAGAACAAGGAACACACCAGGCAGGTCCGAGATACTGAAGAGGTTTAAAGCCGGATTTGGATACAAAAAGATTTCCCAAGCATTAAACATCCCAAAGAGCACTGTGCAAGCGATAATATTGAAATGGAAGGAGTATCAGACCACTGCAAATCTACCAAGACCTGGCCGTCCCTCTAAACTTTCAGCTCATACAAGGAGAAGACTGATCAGTGATGCAGCCAAGAGGCCCATGATCACTCTGGATGAACTGCAGAGATCTACAGCTGAGGTGGGAGACTCTGTCCATAGGACAACAATCAGTCGTATATTGCACAAATCTGGCCTTTATGGAAGAGTTGCAAGAAGAAAGCCATTTCTTAAAGATATCCATAAAAAGTGTCGGTTTTGCAAGGAGGAATGGGAAAACATTTCAGTCTCTCGATGTGCAAAACTGATAGAGACATACCCCAAGCGACTTACAGCTGTAATCGCAGCAAAAGGTGGCGCTACAAAGTATTAACTTAAGGGGGCTGAATAATTTTGCACGCCCAATTTTTCAGTTTTTGATTTGTTAAAAAAGTTTGAAATATCCAATAAATGTCGTTCCACTTCATGATTGTGTCCCACTTGTTGTTGATTCTTCACAAAAAAATACAGTTTTATATCTTTTGTTTGCAGCCTGAAATGTGGCAAAAGGTCGCAAAGTTCAAGGGGGCCGAATACTTTCGCAAGGCACTGTAACAAGTTTAGTTTCAGCGCAACACAGTTAGTGGAGTCTGTGTTTTTATTTCTATCCAGATGACATTGTATCTTTCTGTAGTGATTTTTACATGCTTCTAATGCCCCCTCCTCTGTATGAGTTCTATTATCGAATGTAGCAGTGAGTTGTTCAGAAACCAACTTAATTGCGAAAAGGATATTGGGCAATTATACCAGGGGTGTTTTGTATCATCACTGCTTGTAAACATAAATGTAAATGTAATTTAAAACGGATCTGATTTGAAAACCAATGAAAACGTTCTCTTAGACTGCTTTCCTTCCTTCAACAGTGGGGTTAGGAGATCAAACCACCGTATGCCAATCGATGGGGGAAAAAACTTGGTCGTTTAGATTTGACTCGACAGGGTGGCATCTCAAAAACAACAAAATACTCAATTAATCAAACAACTAATTAATCTTCATGATATCTGTCACCACTTGAGACCCCCCAAAAATTTTATTTCACATGAAACGAGCAATATACACTTTTTTTCTACCACAAAGAAAGCAGAAAGAAACACATTAATTGACAAGTCTGTCCAGAAGTAACAAAGAATTTCTTCCTTCTCTTCTTCTTGGAGCTGGGTCTTTGTAGAGAGAACCAAAGGGAATATCCATTGGGGGGGGATACTAAAAACCAGGACACGCTCTCTCTCTCTCCGCGGCGTTCTGAAGAGAGAAACTCTGTTCCATACCACTTCTTTTATGAAAGATTGTGTTTGTCAGAAACACATGGGGCGTGCCAAGCACGCAAAGCCCTGTTCTGAACAACAGACAGTGAAACAGAAGCAATATATCTTTTTTTTCCAGAGATAAAACTTAGTCAGTTCTGGACAGACAGAACTAAGAGACAGACAGCTAGTTGTGAAGCTTTGAAAACCATAATATTAGGCTACCTCTTTTCTTTCTTCTCTGTGCTGACATAATATTTTTACAGTACATTCTTTTGGCTAATAGATTACTGGTTTTACAATTCCTTCATTCCTTCTTTACTTCTTTCTAATCTTCTTTCCTCTATTCTGTCTGTTCGGTCTTCTAGTGATGAGTGACCTCTGATCTGACAAGACTAGATGGACGAGAGCAAAATGATGCAAATTCCAGTGATAGATATTTACCGTGGTACTTTCACACACCAAGTCCATCCCTGTTAACCTTGGAGAGGGGAAACAATGGCTCATTTTAACAGGGTGCAGACATGACTTAGGTCTAAATGAGTTCCAGAACATAAAGTATAACTACAGAGTCATTGTGGTGTTTTCGCAGAGCCTATGTATGTAATTACCTAGACTGCCCAGCGATACACATGAACAGTTTCTCCTACAGTAATACACCCAGTTGCCCTGAGATCGAAAAGAAGCCATAAAAAAAGCCAGTTTTGTGTACTTGCCAGACAGTATTTCACTTCACCTCCTGAGGGAGAATGGGAAAACATCAGGAGGCATATCAGGGATCACACTATCATCACAGTCACAGTGGGCCTGGTGTCTGACAAAGGTACTCAGCAGGGAGAGACTAAATGGGGACTCAAGACCCAGACATTTAGACTTATAATATTCTCAACCCCCGAGGCAGATACACCCCTGCTATGAATCACGTCTCCCCCCTGTAACCCCCCTGTCCATTTTTGACAAGAAGGGCATAAGAGACACCAGAAACCTTCAGATTTTCTTTTGGAAAACTTGACAAATTGACACATTTTGACAAACTGACAAATTGCTCATCATGTCGGTGGAATCACAAGCTTCCTGCCTCTCCACTAGTGCCTCAGATAAGCCTTGTTCTACAGGTGCCACGGTAATGTCCATTAAAACCAGCATCTATCCTAGCACCCATCTTCCATTCATCTCTATGACTTTGGAGACAAAGATTGAAACCATCTGTTCTATTTGGGGCAGAATGTAGAGGGAACAGATCCAAATAGCAGATGCCTAACTTAAATCACCAGATGTACACTTGATATTTACCTCTCTGGCCCATCTCCCTCCCCCCAGCCCAAAACACTATGTTACCCATGTAGAAAAGTAGCTTGGTCTGTACAAATATTGCTACAGGAGAAATTACTTTAGGTTTGATTATGGCTCTCAATCCTACCTCTGGGAAACTGAGATGGGGAATCTCTGTCAGGTTCGATACAAAGACAAATGATTATTTTCCATAAGCCTATTTTGACTGTTTTTGACTGAAAATACTGCTTGCTAGTTGTGTTTTTGAAGTGAAGTAAGCAGTGGAGGCTCCTCAGAGGAGGAAGGGGAGGACCATCCTCCTCAGTGAATTTCATAAAAATAAAAATGGTAAAACGTTTAAAAAGTTATCATTTTTAGATAAATCTATACTAAATATAATCATGTCACCAAATAATAGATTAAAACACACTATTTTGAAAATAAGTTCTACAGTGGCCTCAACAGCATTCTGTAGGGTAGCACTATGGTGTAGCAGGAGGACAGCTAGCTTATGTCCTCCTCTGTGTACATTGACTTAAATACAAAACCTAGGAGGCTCATGGTTCTTACACAATAATTATGACAACTTCTAGAGGATGTCTTCCAACCGATCAGAGCTCCTGCAGTATGAACTGATATGTTATCCACCCAATTAAAGGTTCAGATAATTAATCTAGTACTGACAGCAGGAACTACAGTTAGCTAGCACTGCAGTGCATAAAATGTGGTGAGTAGTTGACCCAAAGAGAGAGAAAGACAATAGTTGAACAGTTTTGAACAAATACACTTCTTCCAAAATGAAGGAGAAACAAGAGAGAAATATATATAAAGATGGTCTTTTTTTAACTCTCATTTTCACTTAGCTAGCAAATGGAGCTAGATAGTTTAGCCAACTGAAACACCCTGCTCTCAAACAGAGGGATGCTATGTTAGCTATGTATGACTATCCAACAGAACACTGGAACTCTTCCAAGTCAAGGTAAGCTTTTGGTTTTACACATGTATTGGCACCGGGGTCCGCCAGTATATATGCTTACTGACTACACTGCATGATTGCTGAGGGTTTACTAACGCGTTAGTTCTAGTAGTTATGCTGACTATGAAGTTAAGCTATGGTGACAACGATGTAGGCTGTGTGTAGAGGTTTGGCTTGGAAAGTTTTTTTTTTGCCTGGTCACATACAACTGATGTGTTGTGCATTGACGTCCACAAGCGAAGAGAAGAGGTGAGAGGAGGAGAGCCCATGGATGCGAGAAGGAATACTTGGCTGTGTGTTTACACTTGATCAGGGGTGTATTCCTTCTGCCCATTCCTTCTGCCCATTCTATTCAAAAATGTTTCTTCAACGGAAGCAAACGGAACAAAACGGGGATAAACATATTTGATTTGGTCCAATAGAAACTCTTGTTTGCAACTGTTGGACAGCTAGATATATCAGCTAGAATAATGCAGGCGAGAGTGTGCAAGGCGGTATTGAATGTCACTGTCTGTCCACATTTGTCTCTCGACCTGTGTTCACTTACAGTATGATGTCAACTTTTATTCATAGGCTAGGTTGTAGCAACCTCATGATGGGTATAGGGAAAATTCAAGTGTCATGTAGAAGCCCAACCCTATTGCTGTTACATTGAACTGGGTGAACGGAATATGAATGTCAGTCATCCAATATGTTGTAATAGAAATAAGGCCATGCTCATGAAAAAAATTGTTCTCCGGCACTGACCACAACTGGAAGTAAGGTTGGTGTTAGCTATCATACTAACCTTGCAGCATATGTTGAAGTTTGATATTCCAGAAGTGGTTCATTCCAGAAGTGGTTCATACTTTTTCTGTTCCTCTGAAGTGTCACTGTACTTTACCTCAGTGGTAAGAAAGGTGGACATGTCCTGGTCGATGTTTCTAATTACCTGTGTGTGTGTGTGTGTGTGTGTGTGTGTGTGTGTGTGTGTGTGTGTGTGTGTGTGTGTGTGTGTGTGTGTGTGTGTGTGTGTGTGTAAGGGGGATAGATGGTGCAATATGGTCACATTTCCACAGATCAGGACATTCTTTTATCAACTATTTACACTTTTTATCCTCAAAGGTTGCTAGATTGTCTTCTTTCATGCTTCCTCTTTAAACAATTTCCTCTCTTCAGTTATACTTTGAGGATGTTCTTTCTCTCACAGCAGGTTAGCTAAGGGAAAACACGTGAAGCTACTGAAGGGAAGGACTTCAGGAATCAAAGCTCAGTCAAGTTGTCAATGTCTCAGAAACAGTAAAGTCCCTGTGATGAATTCAACTAAACATTCATGCCGGCTGATCAGAAGCATCACCTTCAGCGTTGTCGTGGCAGCACGATCAAACAGCAACACTAATAATATGCTACCCTGCTGTTTGTGAGTGCGGGTGTAACGTAGCTAAATGATCATCAGGGATGTGCCGTTTCACTTATGGTGACATTTTAAAGCTGATTAACATACTTCCACTATTTTCTCCATGTACAGTTGTTCACTACTCTTAGGAGACATGTAACTATGGCCTTTATAAATTATTCGATGAAGGTATTGACATTCTTCTCATTGGCATCCTCCTCCACATGAAGTACATAAGGTCCCATTCCATCCCAGTCTGTGGTTGTTTTCCTGACTCCTCGGGTTGGACTTCAAGGGTAACTTTAAACAAGACGGGAGAGTTGATCAGAGAGGCAGACGAAGCGATGCTGAACAAGCCCCGAGGCACACGCCAAGGTTTCCCACTTTTCCTGTCAGAAACATGAGAGACTGTCAACACGGCCGCTCCACCGGGACCGCTAACAAAGGTCCCGACGCCGTCGCTTCAAAGACACACTCTCATTTAAATACCTTCAATCGGCCCTGTTGCTTCACCAACCCAGCCCCCACTCCCCACCACCACCCCAGTCGTTATGTGAGGTAAAGTGTGCATCCTGCACCGTATCTGAGCTGTATCTCGATGAATCACACTCAGAACAACAGGCTCCCTGACCTCCCTACTAATGACTCCAGAGAAAGTGAGAGAGAACAAGGGAGAGAGAACGAATGGGGAAGCCAGTGTGTTCTTTAAAACTGCAGGTGAAGAAAATGTCTGGTAATTGTGTTTACAGGCCAAGGACAGAGCTATTGCTGGGATGTCGTGAGCAGGAAAGAGGACAACAGAACAAATAGATTGTGTACCACACTACATGGAACCAATAACATGAAGATAAATAAAGAGGAGCATTCTGGAACCAAAACGGTAGTCTGAAAAATGTGAAGAGACCTTAGAATCTAAGGACAAGAGAGGACTGAGTAATTAGTTTGAACTGGGTTTTAACTGAAGACATAATTAGATAAAGTGATATTTAATTACAACTAGTCCTCAAACTAAAAACCCAGAATCTAAAGTGTCTTTTTTCAAATTTCTTTTCCACGTTACATTATTCCAAGGCTTTTTGAAGGCTTGAAAGCCCTGACAACAAAACAATCTGCCAAGAAAAATTGCAACTTTAATGATATAATATTTTCAATATACTGCTCTTTCTCAAAATAAGCATGCCTTTTAATACAAGGTAAAACAGAGAGAAGTTTGTGATAATGGATTGTACTATTTCTATGGAGCCAAACCTACGACGCCCACTACTGTGTGTATGTATGAGAAGTGCAGAGTGGTTTTACAAGGGTCCCCTGTTGCAAACCCTGGCTGTCTCGGAACGGCTTGTAATTGATTCTATCAATTATTAATTCCATGGAAATCGTGTGTTTAGATGGGTGGGCAAATACCTGCTTTTGTTTGTGTGTGTGTGTGTGTGTGTGTGTGTGTGTGTGTGTGTGTGTGTGTGTGTGTGTGTGTGTGTGTGTGTGTGTGTGTGTGTGTGTGTGTGTGTGTGTGTGTGTGTGTGTGTGTGTGAGAGAGAGAGAGAGCTAGAGACAAAAAATAGTTTTCAGAAATTAGCATACCTAGTATTTTGAAGTTATCATAGTCCATAGCTCAGAAAATATAAAGTTGTCCTTACTTGAAAATACCATCATATATGACAGCCAGGACAGGTGTTAAAATGTCTGGTACCATCCACAAAGGGTATAGTACAGTAAAGCACAGTTATATTACAGCACTCACTCCTGCATTCATTGGAGTGTCTCCTGCTTAGCACATGATTGAGTCATACAGGATCTTGGAATCCCCAGGACACACATTAAAGGTGCATGTAGTAATATTGGCATCACCTTCCTTCTTTACTTCTATCTTCTCTTCCTCACCTCAGCGCGGTGCAGGGTAATACGATTAGTTTGTGATGGGCCCATATATCCTAGACGTAGTTATGTCAGAGCAGGCGAATAGGAGGAGTGAAAAATCAATTCTGTGTTTAGTAGACGCGATGTGACTGGAATGCAGCAGTGTTTTTATGTATATGACGTGATTGCAGACTCTGAATCTATCTCTGCCATTCACATGTGCAGTGTGCAGTGACAGCTACAGTGTTTTCAGAAAGTATTTACACCCCTTAACTTTTTCCACATTTTGTTGTGTTACAAGGTGGGATGAAAATTGATTGCATTGTCATTTTTTTGTCAATGATTTACACAAAATACTCTGTATTGTCAAATTGGAACAGAAATTCTAACATTTATTTTAAAATTATGGAAAAATAAAACTTGATTAGATAAGTAATCAACCCCCTATGTCACTGATTACAGCTGTGAATATTTATGGGTAGAGCTTTGCACACCTGGATTGCACAATATTTGCCCAATATTCTTTAAAAAAATCTTCAAGCCATTTTCAAATCTTGCCATACATTTTCAAGCCGATTTCAGTCAAAACTGTAACTAGACCACTCAGGGAACATTCAATGTCACCTTGGTAAGCAACTCCAGTGTATATTTGACCTTGTGTTTTAGGTAATTGTACTGCTGAATTGTCTCCCAGTGTCTGTTGGAAAGCAGACTGAACAGTTTTCCTGTAGCAGTTTGCATCTGCTTAGCTCTATTCTGTTTCTTTTTACCCTAAAAAAACTCCCTAGTCCTTGCCGATGACAAGCATACCCATAACACGATGCTACGACCACCTCACTTGAAATTATGAAGAGTGGTAGGAAGGATCGGAGGACCAATGCACAGCGTGGTAAGTGTCCATATAGTTTAATAAGAATAATGAACACTGAACAAAACAATAAACGACAACGTGAAATAACAAAACCGAAACAGTTCTGTGTGGAACACTGACATGGAAAATAATCACCCACCACTCAAAAGGGAAACCAGGCTACCTAAGTATGGTTCTCAATCAGGGACAACGATTGACAGCTGCCTCTGATTGAGAACCATACCAAGCCAAACACAGAAGTCCCAAAACATAGAAAAAAGGAACATAGACAACCCACCCAACTCACGCCCTGACCATACTAAAACAAAGACATAACAAAAGAACTAAGGTCAGAACGTGACAGAAACAGGATGCATGTTTTGGAATATTTTTATTCTGTATAGGCTTCCTTCTTTTCACTCTGTCATTTAGGTTAGTATTGTGGAGTAACTATAATGTTGTTGAGCCATCCTCAGTTTTCTCCTATCACAGCAATTAAACTCTGTAACTGTTTCCAAATCACCATTGGCCTCATGGTGAAATATCTGCGGATTCCTTTGTCTCCGGCATCTGAGTTAGGAAGGACGCTTGTATCTTTGAAGTGACTGGGTGTATTGATACACCATCCAAAGTGTAGCTAATAACTGCACAATGCTTAAAGGGATATTCAATGTCTGCTTTTTTTGTTACCCATCAATAGGTACCATTCTTTGTGAACCACTGGAAAACCTCCCTGGTCTTTGTAATTATATGTGTTTTTAAAATTCACTGCTCGCCCGAGGGACCTTGCAGATAATTGTGCGTGTGGAGTACAGAGATGGGGTGGTCATTTAAAATTAAACCCAACTTATTATGTGACTTGTTAAGCACATTTCTACTCCTGAACTTATTTAGGCTTGACATCATAAAGGGGTTAAATACTTATTGACTTCAGTGACACAAAATCTGAATTTGATCCATTTTAAATGATGTCTGTAACACAACAAAATGTGGAACAAGTCAATGGCCGTGAACATTTTCTGAAGGTCCCGTATATTACTATCTATAACTATAGAATGTCTTCACCGAGAGAACCCCTCCCTGGACAGAAGACGGAGCACATCTTGTTCACATTTCCCTTTTAATATGGCGACAAATTTTCTTATGAAGGCTAGCGGTGAGTGGTGTCATGGCTACCTGATGCACACAGTAAACATGTATTATTCTTATTATTCTTATATCATTATTTCAATTGTACATTTACATTTTAGTCATTTAGCAGATGCTCTTATCCAGAGAGACTTAGAGTCAGTGGATTCATCTCAAGATACAGTGCCTTGCGAAAGTATTCGGCCCCCTTGAACTTTGCGACCTTTTGCCACATTTCAGGCTTCAAACATAAAGATATAAAACTGTCTTTTTTTGTGAAGAATCAACAACAAGTGGGACACAATCATGAAGTGGAACGACATTTATTGGATATTTCAAACTTTTTTAACAAATCAAAAACTGAAAAATTGGGCGTGCAAAATTATTCAGCCCCCTTAAGTTAATACTTTGTAGCGCCACCTTTTGCTGCGATTACAGCTGTAAGTGGCTTGGGGTATGTCTCTATCAGTTTTGCACATCGAGAGACTGACATTTTTTCCCATTCCTCCTTGCAAAACAGCTCGAGCTCAGTGAGGTTGGATGGAGAGCATTTGTGAACAGCAGTTTTCAGTTCTTTCCACAGATTTTCGATTGGATTCAGGTCTGGACTTTGACTTGGCCATTCTA